>NC_086451.1:308854855-309154855 GCF_028390025.1 Pseudophryne corroboree | reverse complement strand
ACCTCTGTGTCGGCACTCGGCAGTCCATCCATAATTGTATACCACCTACCCGTGGTTTTTTTTTTCTTTCTTCTTTATACATACTACATCTCATTATCATCCAGTCTATATTAGCAGCAGACACAGTACAGTACGGTAGTCCACGGCTGTAGCTACCTCTGTGTCGGCACTCGGCAGTCCATCCATAATTGTATACCACCTACCCGTGGTTTTTTTTTTCTTTCTTCTTTATACATACTACATCTCATTATCATCCAGTCTATATTAGCAGCAGACACAGTACAGTACGGTAGTCCACGGCTGTAGCTATCTCTGTGTTGGCACTCGGCAGTCCATCCATAATTGTATACCACCTACCCGTGGTTTTTTTTTCTTTCTTCTTTATACATACTACATCTCATTATCAACCAGTCTATATTAGCAGCAGACACAGTACAGTACGGTAGTCCACGGCTGTAGCTACCTCTGTGTCGGCACTCGGCAGTCCATCCATAATTGTATACCACCTACCCGTGGTTTTTTTTTTCTTTCTTCTTTATACATACTACATCTCATTATCAACCAGTCTATATTAGCAGCAGACACAGTACGGTAGTTCACGGCTGTAGCTACCTATGTGTCGGCACTCGGCAGTCCATCCATAATTGTATACCACCTATCCGTGTTTTTTTTTTCTTTCTTCTTTATACATACTACATCTCATTATCAACCAGTCTATATTAGCAGCAGACACAGTACGGTAGTTCACGGCTGTAGCTACCTCTGTGTCGGCACTCGGCAGTCCATCCATAATTGTATACCACCTACCCGTGGTTTTTTTTTCTTTCTTCTTTATACATACTACATCTCATTATCATCCAGTCTATATTAGCAGCAGACACAGTACAGTACGGTAGTCCACGGCTGTAGCTACCTCTGTGTCGGCACTCGGCAGTCCATCCATAATTGTATACCACCTACCCGTGGTTTTTTTTTCTTTCTTCTTTATACATACTACATCTCATTATCATCCAGTCTATATTAGCAGCAGACACAGTACAGTACGGTAGTCCACGGCTGTAGCTACCTCTGTGTCGGCACTCGGCAGTCCATCCATAATTGTATACCACCTACCCGTGGTTTTTTTTTCTTTCTTCTTTATACATACTACATCTCATTATCAACCAGTCTATATTAGCAGCAGACACAGTACAGTACGGTAGTCCACGGCTGTAGCTACCTCTGTGTCGGCACTCGGCAGTCCATCCATAATTGTATACCACCTACCCGTGGTTTTTTTTTCTTTCTTCTTTATACATACTACATCTCATTATCATCCAGTCTATATTAGCAGCAGACACAGTACAGTACGGTAGTCCACGGCTGTAGCTACCTCTGTGTCGGCACTCGGCAGTCCATCCATAATTGTATACCACCTACCCGTGTTTTTTTTTTCTTTCTTCTTTATACATACTACATCTCATTATCATCCAGTCTATATTAGTAGCAGACACAGTACAGTACGGTAGTCCACGCCTGTTGCTACCTCTGTGTCGGCACTCGGCAGTCCATCCATAATTGTATACCACCTACCCGTGGTTTTTTTTTTCTTTCTTCTTTATACATACTACATCTCATTATCAACCAGTCTATATTAGCAGCAGACACAGTACAGTACGGTAGTCCACGGCTGTAGCTACCTCTGTGTCGGCACTCGGCAGTCCATCCATAATTGTATACCACCTAGTCCTACCCGTGGTTTTTTTTTTCTTTCTTCTTTATACATACTACATCTCATTATCATCCAGTCTATATTAGCAGCAGACACAGTACAGTACGGTAGTCCACGGCTGTAGCTACCTCTGTGTCGGCACTCGGCAGTCCATCCATAATTGTATACCACCTACCCGTGGTTTTTTTTTTCTTTCTTCTTTATACATACTACATCTCATTATCAACCAGTCTATAATAGCAGCAGACACAGTACAGTACGGTAGTCCACGGCTGTAGCTACCTCTGTGTCGGCACTCGGCAGTCCATCCATAATTGTATACTAGTATCCATCCATCTCCATTGTTTACCTGAGGTGCCTTTTAGTTGTGCCTATTAAAATATGGAGAACAAAAATGTTGAGGTTCCAAAATTAGGGAAAGATCAAGATCCACTTCCACCTCGTGCTGAAGCTGCTGCCACTAGTCATGGCCGAGACGATGAAATGCCAGCAACGTCATCTGCCAAGGCCGATGCCCAATGTCATAGTACAGAGCATGTCAAATCCAAAACACCAAATATCAGTAAAAAAAGGACTCCAAAACCTAAAATAAAATTGTCGGAGGAGAAGCGTAAACTTGCCAATATGCCATTTACCACACGGAGTGGCAAGGAACGGCTGAGGCCCTGGCCTATGTTCATGGCTAGTGGTTCAGCTTCACATGAGGATGGAAGCACTCAGCCTCTCGCTAGAAAACTGAAAAGACTCAAGCTGGCAAAAGCACCGCAAAGAACTGTGCGTTCTTCGAAATCCCAAATCCACAAGGAGAGTCCAATTGTGTCGGTTGCGATGCCTGACCTTCCCAACACTAGACGTGAAGAGCATGCGCCTTCCACCATTTGCACGCCCCCTGCAAGTGCTGGAAGGAGCACCCGCAGTCCAGTTCCTGATAGTCAGATTGAAGATGTCAGTGTTGAAGTACACCAGGATGAGGAGGATATGGGTGTTGCTGGCGCTGGGGAGGAAATTGACCAGGAGGATTCTGATGGTGAGGTGGTTTGTTTAAGTCAGGCACCCGGGGAGACACCTGTTGTCCGTGGGAGGAATATGGCCACTGACATGCCTGGTGAAAATACCAAAAAAAATCAGCTCTTCGGTGTGGAAGTATTTCAACAGAAATGCGGAGAACAGGTGTCAAGCCGTGTGTTGCCTTTGTCAAGCTGTAATAAGTAGGGGTAAGGACGTTAACCACCTCGGAACATCCTCCCTTATACGTCACCTGCAGCGCATTCATAATAAGTCAGTGACAAGTTCAAAAACTTTGGGCGACAGCGGAAGCAGTCCACTGACCAGTAAATCCCTTCCTCTTGTAACCAAGCTCGCGCAAACCACCCCACCAACTCCCTCAGTGTCAATTTCCTCCTTCCCCAGGAATGCCAATAGTCCTGCAGGCCATGTCACTGGCAATTCTGACGAGTCCTCTCCTGCCTGGGATTCCTCCGATGCATCCTTGCGTGTAACGCCTACTGCTGCTGGCGCTGCTGTTGTTGCTGCTGGGAGTCGATGGTCATCCCAGAGGTGAAGTCGTAAGCCCACTTGTACTACTTCCAGTAAGCAATTGACTGTTCAACAGTCCTTTGCGAGGAAGATGAAATATCACAGCAGTCATCCTGCTGCAAAGCGGATAACTGAGGCCTTGACAACTATGTTGGTGTTAGACGTGCGTCCGGTATCCGCCTTTAGTTCACAGGGAACTAGACAATTTATTGAGGCAGTGTGCCCCCGTTACCAAATACCATCTAGGTTCCACTTCTCTAGGCAGGCGATACCGAGAATGTACACGGACGTCAGAAAAAGACTCACCAGTGTCCTAAAAAATGCAGTTGTACCCAATGTCCACTTAACCACGGGCATGTGGACAAGTGGAGCAGGGCAGGGTCAGGACTATATGACTGTGACAGCCCACTGGGTAGATGTATGGACTCCCGCCGCAAGAACAGCAGCGGCGGCACCAGTAGCAGCATCTCGCAAACGCCAACTCTTTCCTAGGCAGGCTACGCTTTGTATCACCGGTTTCCAGAATACGCACACAGCTGAAAACCTCTTACGGCAACTGAGGAAGATCATCGCGGAATGGCTTACCCCAATTGGACTCTCCTGTGGATTTGTGGCATCGGACAACGCCAGCAATATTGTGTGTGCATTAAATATGGGCAAATTCCAGCACGTCCCATGTTTTGCACATACCTTGAATTTGGTGGTGCAGAATTTTTTAAAAAATGACAGGGGCGTGCAAGAGATGCTGTCGGTGGCCAGAAGAATTGCGGGACACTTTCGGCGTACAGGCACCACGTACAGAAGACTGGAGCACCACCAAAAACTACTGAACCTGCCCTGCCATCATCTGAAGCAAGAAGTGGTAACGAGGTGGAATTCAACCCTCTATATGCTTCAGAGGTTGGAGGAGCAGCAAAAGGCCATTCAAGCCTATACAATTGAGCACGATATAGGAGGTGGAATGCACCTGTCTCAAGCGCAGTGGAGAATGATTTCAACGTTGTGCAAGGTTCTGATGCCCTTTGAACTTGCCACACGTGAAGTCAGTTCAGACACTGCCAGCCTGAGTCAGGTCATTCCCCTCATCAGGCTTTTGCAGAAGAAGCTGGAGACATTGAAGGAGGAGCTAACACGGAGCGATTCCGCTAGGCATGTGGGACTTGTGGATGGAGCCCTTAATTCGCTTAACAAGGATTCACGGGTGGTCAATCTGTTGAAATCAGAGCACTACATTTTGGCCACCGTGCTCGATCCTAGATTTAAAGCCTACCTTGGATCTCTCTTTCCGGCAGACACAAGTCTGCTGGGGTTGAAAGACCTGCTGGTGAGAAAATTGTCAAGTCAAGCGGAACGCGACCTGTCAACATCTCCTCCTTCACATTCTCCCGCAACTGGGGGTGCGAGGAAAAGGCTCAGAATTCCGAGCCCACCCGCTGGCGGTGATGCAGGGCAGTCTGGAGCGACTGCTGATGCTGACATCTGGTCCGGACTAAAGGACCTGACAACGATTACGGACATGTCGTCTACTGTCACTGCATATGATTCTCTCAACATTGAAAGAATGGTGGAGGATTATATGAGTGACCGCATCCAAGTAGGCACGTCACACAGTCCGTACTTATACTGGCAGGAAAAAGAGGCAATTTGGAGGCCCTTGCACAAACTGGCTTTATTCTACCTAAGTTGCCCTCCCACAAGTGTGTACTCCGAAAGAGTGTTTAGTGCCGCCGCTCACCTTGTCAGCAATCGGCGTACGAGGTTACATCCGGAAAATGTGGAGAAGATGATGTTCATTAAAATGAATTATAATCAATTCCTCCGCGGAGACATTGACCAGCAGCAATTGCCTCCACAAAGTACACAGGGAGCTGAGATGGTGGATTCCAGTGGGGACGAATTGATAATCTGTGAGGAGGGGGATGTACACGGTGATATATCGGAGGATGATGATGAGGTGGACATCTTGCCTCTGTAGAGCCAGTTTGTGCAAGGAGAGATTAATTGCTTCTTTTTTGGTGGGGGTCCAAACCAACCCGTCATATCAGTCACAGTCGTGTGGCAGACCCTGTCACCGAAATGATGGGTTGGTTAAAGTGTGCACGTCCTGTTTATACAACATAAGGGTGGGTGGGAGGGCCCAAGGACAATTCCATCTTGCACCTCTTTTTTCTTTAATTTTTCTTTGCGTCATGTGCTGTTTGGGGAGGGTTTTTTGGAAGGGACATCCTGCGTGACACTGCAGTGACACTCCTAGATGGGCCCGGTGTTTGTGTCAGCCACTAGGGTCGCTTATCTTACTCACACAGCTACCTCATTGCGCCTCTTTTTTTCTTTGCGTCATGTGCTGTTTGGGGAGGGTTTTTTGGAAGGGACATCCTGCGTGACACTGCAGTGACACTCCTAGATGGGCCCGGTGTTTGTGTCGGCCACTAGGGTCGCTTATCTTACTCACACAGCTACCTCATTGCGCCTCTTTTTTTCTTTGCGTCATGTGCTGTTTGGGGAAGGTTTTTTGGAAGGGACATCCTGCGTGACACTGCAGTGACACTCCTAGATGGGCCCGGTGTTTGTGTCGGCCACTAGGGTCGCTTATCTTACTCACACAGCTACCTCATTGCGCCTCTTTTTTTCTTTGCGTCATGTGCTGTTTGGGGAGGGTTTTTTGGAAGGGACATCCTGCGTGACACTGCAGTGCCACTCCTAGATGGGCCCGGTGTTTGTGTCGGCCACTAGGGTCGCTTATCTTACTCACACAGCTACCTCATTGCGCCTCTTTTTTTCTTTGCGTCATGTGCTGTTTGGGGAGGGTTTTTTGGAAGGGACATCCTGCGTGACACTGCAGTGCCACTCCTAGATGGGCCCGGTGTTTGTGTCGGCCACTAGGGTCGCTTATCTTACTCACACAGCTACCTCATTGCGCCTCTTTTTTTCTTTGCGTCATGTGCTGTTTGGGGAGGGTTTTTTGGAAGGGACATCCTGCGTGACACTGCAGTGACACTCCTAGATGGGCCCGGTGTTGTGTCGGCCACTAGGGTCGCTTATCTTACTCACACAGCTACCTCATTGCGCCTCTTTTTTTCTTTGCGTCATGTGCTGTTTGGGGAGGGTTTTTTGGAAGGGACATCCTGCGTGACACTGCAGTGCCACTCCTAGATGGGCCAGGTGTTTGTGTCGGCCACTAGGGTCGCTTAGCTTAGTCATCCAGCGACCTCGGTGCAAATTTTAGGACTAAAAATAATATTGTGAGGTGTGAGGTATTCAGAATAGACTGAAAATTAGTGGAAATGATGGTTTTTGAGGTTAATAATACTTTGGGATCAAAATGACCCCCAAATTCTATGATTTAAGCTGTTTTTTTAGGTTTTTTGGAAAAAAACACCCGAATCCAAAACACACCCGAATCCGACAAAAAAAATTCGGTGAGGTTTTGCCAAAACGCGGTCGAACCCAAAACACGGCCGCGGAACCGAACCCAAAACCAAAACACAAAACCCGAAAAATTTCCGGCGCTCATCTCTAATACAGACCATTGCTGGCCTCCTTGGCCACAGTCTCAGGGAGGCTCCAACACCTGGCCCATCCCCTACCCCTGCCCAGGAACAAAATCCCACTGGACAGGGTCCTCGAAGGTCATTGCGCAGACCTACCACCGACCATTATCCCTTTCAGGCATGGCGGAAAAAGAAGAAAAATAAATTCTCTCCAGATGCGGCCACATTTCCCAGCACCCATGTTGTTTATGTTCTAAAATGATTTATCAATGGCTTGTGGGATCAGAATGGAAAACTCTCTCCTGCTGAATGTGGTTTGTCGTCTTCTCTTTTTGTTACCAGCCTGTGATGCATTAGCCTGTGAACTTGTCCCACCTTCTGGCTAGTTGGGTTTGGGTACTGTGTCCAAATTCTTCCTCAATTTGCCCCACATCTTCCTCAGCCAGGGTAATGAAACCAGTCTCTTGTTGTGTTTGATAGCCAGTAGATGGGTTGCTTCACTACTGGGTACTGTCATCCGATTTTGGCCACAGGCAGGTGCAGTGACGGATTTAAAGGGGGCGGAAAGGGCGATCGCCCCCCCTACACCTGCCCCATTTGAGAAATCAGTTTTCGGGTCCACTCCTGTACAGTAGTTCCACCACAGCGTGTCCGCGATAATGATGACTGACTCAGTCAGTGTAGTGGATTCCGTCTGTAGCGGTGCGCCTCACAGGTATATATTGCACGGCATACCCGCTCCTTCCTAACTCAAAGTGACCCCATTCATATTACCTCACATCAGGTGACTGCTGCTCCCACTAACTCTAGCCTCATCCAGAAACACAGTCTGCACCGATATATTTACACATATCTGTGGAATTAGCTGGCATATAACTCCTAAAGCTGACAAATTAGATATGCACAGAACCAACCAATGGCGTCAGCTTGCAAGTCTCTCTCGGGAAGCCATCCCTCGTGTTTGACGCACCGCGATGGAGATAAGCACCACGGCGTAGCCAGAGCCAGCCTTTGGCATAAGCATCCTAGGCAACAAGCCAAAGACCGGCTATATACTGCACAGCCTCCCCCTCTTTCCCCCAGCACCTGTACACACCAGCCCCCCCCTGCACCTGGTCCTCCACTGTATACTCCGGCGGAGGAGGATGACGGACACGACCAGCAGCAGTACCTCTGACTGGGCACCGCTCTGCTCCTTGCTCGCAGCCCTCTCAGCTCTCTCGCTGCACTCGTCCCGCCCGGCTCCCCGGAGGTGCCCTGAGTGGAGCTGCCTGATGCTGAGCTGAAGAGCGGCTACACTCTAGCAGACACTGAGCTGAAGGGGCTATGCACTGCTGCTGGAGCTCCGGCCGACTGGCAGATGGATTAGGTCATGAGTAGGGTATGTTGTTGGGTATGCAGTGTATATGGTTAAACATGGGGAGTAGGTTTTGCAGGTATAGAGGGATATGCAGTGTATGTAGGGGGACAGGGGGAGTAGAGTGTGTATAGGGATATGGAGATAGAGGTTGGATATGGGGAGATAAGGGGCATATGTGGACTGTGGGAGATTATGGGGATGTATGGGATAAGGGGTGTTGGGGTTGTTGTATGGGGTTAACAGATAGGGTACTGGGTCAGAGGCAGAACTAGCCGTGGGTCAGCCGGTGCATTGCAGCAGGACCCGCCCCAATGAAGGTGGTGGGATTATTAGCTAGGGGGCAACAACAAAAATCTTGCCTAGGGCATTAAATTTGTTGGTGCTGGCTCTGGGCGGAGCTCAGGACGCCGCACATGATACAGGCACAACTATTGAATTTGAACTTGGTAGGAACGTATGGACAATGATGTAATTGTGAATGATACAGCCGCATGGCCACTAAAATCCTGCAAGCCCAAGGTAATCACTAGAGGTCAAACCCAAAGACATATACTGTCACTGGCTCCAGGTCCAGCCTGACTGGGAACTAAATATTGCAGAACTGATCTGACGGAGTCTTGCAGCATTACAGTGACAGCTATAAGTTAACCATTCAGGGGCTAATAAAGAGTGAGCACTGTAACTGTTTGTGTAGCATACAATATGTCACCACCAGCACTAGTGAACTGCCGATGATTTTCTGATTGCGAATGCATGCTAACTCTGATAGGTGTGTTGTTTGTTGGTTAGACATATACTGTGTTTTGTGTGCATATTTTGACAATTGTTCTTTTTTTTGTACATGGACAAATTATTCTCTCTGTTGTACGTATTAGATATAATTAAAGTAAGTAGGACTGAAGCCAGAGGCGCCGTTTTGTGACTGGCAGGGAGAAATCGATGCCATCTTTCGATTAGCAGGGTCTGTGGGGCAATGCGTGAGTGCGACCTCTAGCGACTGCTGTTGGTATCACTGGGCTTTTCTGCCTCCCAGTTACATATTTGGCTGCTTTGCAACTATTGGTGGACTACAAGTCCCAGCAATAGCCAGAAAGCTACATGTAACCCAAGGCTGAGCAATTACAGTAAGTCCCACTATTATATACTTCACATGTTCTACAAGTAAATCTCCAAAATCGTATATTTATCTCTGTAGTTCTCAAACCTGGGATACATATCCCCCACACACCTCCACTGGTCCAACCCACTCTGCATCATAGCTGCATAAATAATTTCCCCTGAGCCTATGGTTAATGAGATTTATGCTTACAACGGGCCAAATTGAGTTCCGCACAAATGTAGATATTTTGCTAGCTGAATGCTAATGTGACCTATCTTCATAAGAAATTATGCAGGTGTCTTAGAGGTGAGCAGTGTGTCACTGTCTTCTCCGCGCCTGGCCCCCCTTCCCTGGCTGTGTCTGCTCCTCCTTATGCCTCTGCTTTTGATCTATTTCTTGTTAATGAATAGTCTTTGTTTTTTTCCCCATCTTCAATATTGAAAATGGGAAGGGCATAACTAAGTGGGAGGAACTATGAGCAGAGGGGGGGAATCAGTATTCTTAAACCGTCCCCCCCCTAAAAGTAAAAGTCTAGATCCGCCACTGGGCAGGTGTTTGTTGCTGTGCCATGTTCTGTTAGGTTAGTCCAAATATTATTTTTTTTGTTACACAACATTATGTAATTTTGTTTTGCCTAGTAAAAATACTTTTAACCCATACACTTTGGTCTGAAATTGTGTTTATAGTATTGTGTGTGTGTGTGTGTGTGTGTATGTATGTGTAAAGTTTTACATTGTAGATAAATATACAAATGTATTTTTATCCTGCTTGTGTCAATTCCTGAAAAACATGGGATGTTACTTAGAGATGAGCGCCTGAAATTTTTCGGGTTTTGTGTTTTGGTTTTGGGTTCGGTTCCGCGGCCGTGTTTTGGGTTCGAACGCGTTTTGGCAAAACCTCACCGAATTATTTTTGTCGGATTCGGGTGTGTTTTGGATTCGGGTGTTTTTTTCAAAAAACCCTAAAAAACAGCTTAAATCATAGAATTTGGGGGTAATTTTGATCCCAAAGTATTATTAACCTCAAAAAACATAATTTACACTCATTTTCAGCCTATTCTGAACACATCACACCTCACAATATTATTTTTAGTCCTAAAATTTGCACCGAGGTCGCTGTGTGAGTAAGATAAGCGACCCTAGTGGCCGACACAAACACCGGGCCCATCTAGGAGTGGCACTGCAGTGTCACGCAGGATGTCCCTTCCAAAAAACCCTCCCCAAACAGCACATGACGCAAAGAAAAAAAGAGGCGCAATGAGGTAGCTGTGTGAGTAAGATTAGCGACCCTAGTGGCCGACACAAACACCGGGCCCATCTAGGAGTGGCACTGCAGTGTCACGCAGGATGTCCCTTCCAAAAAACCCTCCCCAAACAGCACATGACGCAAAGAAAAAAAGAGGCGCAATGAGGTAGCTGACTGTGTGAGAAAGATAAGCGACCCTAGTGGCCGACACAAACACCGGGCCCATCTAGGAGTGGCACTGCAGTGTCACGCAGGATGGCCCTTCCAAAAAACCCTCCCCAAACAGCACATGACGCAAAGAAAAAAAGAGGCGCAATGAGGTAGCTGACTGTGTGAGTAAGATTAGCGACCCTAGTGGCCGACACAAACACCGGGCACATCTAGGAGTGGCACTGCAGTGTCACGCAGGATGTCCCTTCCAAAAAACCCTCCCCAAACAGCACATGACGCAAAGAAAAAAAGAGGCGCAATGAGGTAGCTGTGTGAGTAAGATTAGCGATCCTAGTGGCCGACACAAACACCGGGCCCATCTAGGAGTGGCACTGCAGTGTCACGCAGGATGTCCCTTCCAAAAAACCCTCCCCAATCAGCACATGATGCAAAGAAAAAGAAAAGAAAAAAGAGGTGCAAGATGGAATTATCCTTGGGCCCTCCCACCCACCCTTATGTTGTATAAACAAAACAGGACATGCACACTTTAACCAACCCATCATTTCAGTGACAGGGTCTGCCACACGACTGTGACTGATATGACGGGTTGGTTTGGACCCCCCCCAAAAAAGAAGCAATTAATCTCTCCTTGCACAAACTGGCTCTACAGAGGCAAGATGTCCACCTCATCTTCACCCTCCGATATATCACCGTGTACATCCCCCTCCTCACAGATTATCAATTCGTCCCCACTGGAATCCACCATCTCAGCTCCCTGTGTACTTTGTGGAGGCAATTGCTGCTGGTCAATGTCTCCGCGGAGGAATTGATTATAATTCATTTTAATGAACATCATCTTCTCCACATTTTCTGGATGTAACCTCGTACGCCGATTGCTGACAAGGTGAGCGGCGGCACTAAACACTCTTTCGGAGTACACACTTGTGGGAGGGCAACTTAGGTAGAATAAAGCCAGTTTGTGCAAGGGCCTCCAAATTGCCTCTTTTTCCTGCCAGTATAAGTACGGACTGTGTGACGTGCCTACTTGGATGCGGTCACTCATATAATCCTCCACCATTCTATCAATGTTGAGAGAATCATATGCAGTGACAGTAGACGACATGTCCGTAATCGTTGTCAGGTCCTTCAGTCCGGACCAGATGTCAGCATCAGCAGTCGCTCCAGACTGCCCTGCATCACCGCCAGCGGGTGGGCTCGGAATTCTGAGCCTTTTCCTCGCACCCCCAGTTGCGGGAGAATGTGAAGGAGGAGATGTTGACAGGTCGCGTTCCGCTTGACTTGACAATTTTGTCACCAGCAGGTCTTTCAACCCCAGCAGACCTGTGTCTGCCGGAAAGAGAGATCCAAGGTAGGCTTTAAATCTAGGATCGAGCACGGTGGCCAAAATGTAGTGCTCTGATTTCAACAGATTGACCACCCGTGAATCCTTGTTAAGCAAATTAAGGGCTGCATCCACAAGTCCCACATGCCTAGCGGAATCGCTCCGTGTTAGCTCCTTCTTCAATGCCTCCAGCTTCTTCTGCAAAAGCCTGATGAGGGGAATGACCTGACTCAGGCTGGCAGTGTCTGAACTGACTTCACGTGTGGCAAGTTCAAAGGGCATCAGAACCTTGCACAACGTTGAAATCATTCTCCACTGCACTTGAGACAGGTGCATTCCACCTACTATATCGTGCTCAATTGTATAGGCTTGAATGGCCTTTTGCTGCTCCTCCAACCTCTGAAGCATATAGAGGGTTGAATTCCACCTCGTTACCACTTCTTGCTTCAGATGATGGCAGGGCAGGTTCAGTAGTTTTTGGTGGTGCTCCAGTTTTCTGTACGTGGTGCCTGTACGCCGAAAGTGTCCCGCAATTCTTCTGGCCACCGACAGCATCTCTTGCACGCCCCTGTCGTTTTTTAAAAAATTCTGCACCACCAAATTCAAGGTATGTGCAAAACATGGGACGTGCTGGAATTGGCCCAGATTTAATGCACACACAATATTGCTGGCGTTGTCCGATGCCACAAATCCACAGGAGAGTCCAATTGGGGTAAGCCATTCCGCGATGATCTTCCTCAGTTGCCGTAAGAGGTTTTCAGCTGTGTGCGTATTCTGGAAAGCGGTGATACAAAGCGTAGCCTGCCTAGGAAAGAGTTGGCGTTTGCGAGATGCTGCTACTGGTGCCGCCGCTGCTGTTCTTGCGGCGGGAGTCCATACATCTACCCAGTGGGCTGTCACAGTCATATAGTCCTGACCCTGCCCTGCTCCACTTGTCCACATGTCCGTGGTTAAGTGGACATTGGGTACAGCTGCATTTTTTAGGACACTGGTGACTCTTTTTCTGAGGTCTGTGTACATTTTCGGTATCGCCTGCCTAGAGAAATGGAACCTAGATGGTATTTGGTACCGGGGACACAGTACCTCCAACAAGTCTCTAGTTGGCTCTGCAGTAATGATGGATACCGGAACCACGTTTCTCACCACCCAGGATGCCAAGGCCTCAGTTATCCGCTTTGCAGTAGGATGACTGCTGTGATATTTCATCTTCCTCGCAAAGGACTGTTGAACAGTCAATTGCTTACTGGAAGTAGTACAAGTGGGCTTACGACTTCCCCTCTGGGATGACCATCGACTCCCAGCGGCAACAACAGCAGCGCCAGCAGCAGTAGGCGTTACACGCAAGGATGCATCGGAGGAATCCCAGGCAGGAGAGGACTCGTCAGACTTGCCAGTGACATGGCCTGCAGGACTATTGGCATTCCTGGGGAAGGAGGAAATTGACACTGAGGGAGTTGGTGGGGTGGTTTGCGTGAGCTTGGTTACAAGAGGAAGGGATTTACTGGTCAGTGGACTGCTTCCGCTGTCACCCAAAGTTTTTGAACTTGTCACTGACTTATTATGAATGCGCTGCAGGTGACGTATAAGGGAGGATGTTCCGAGGTGGTTAACGTCCTTACCCCTACTTATTACAGCTTGACAAAGGGAACACACGGCTTGACACCTGTTGTCCGCATTTCTGGTGAAATACCTCCACACCGAAGAGCTGATTTTTTTGGTATTTTCACCTGGCATGTCAACGGCCATATTCCTCCCACGGACAACAGGTGTCTCCCCGGGTGCCTGACTTAAACAAACCACCTCACCATCAGAATCCTCCTGGTCAATTTCCTCCCCAGCGCCAGCAACACCCATATCCTCCTCATCCTGGTGTACTTCAACACTGACATCTTCAATCTGACTATCAGGAACTGGACTGCGGGTGCTCCTTCCAGCACTTGCAGGGGGCGTGCAAATGGTGGAAGGCGCATGCTCTTCACCTCCAGTGTTGGGAAGGTCAGGCATCGCAACCGACACAATTGGACTCTCCTTGTGGATTTGGGATTTCGAAGAACGCACAGTTCTTTGCGGTGCTTTTGCCAGCTTGAGTCTTTTCAGTTTTCTAGCGAGAGGCTGAGTGCTTCCATCCTCATGTGAAGCTGAACCACTAGCCATGAACATAGGCCAGGGCCTCAGCCGTTCCTTGCCACTCCGTGTGGTAAATGGCATATTGGCAAGTTTACGCTTCTCCTCCGACAATTTTATTTTAGGTTTTGGAGTCCTTTTTTTTCTGATATTTGGTGTTTTGGATTTGACATGCTCTGTACTATGACATTGGGCATCGGCCTTGGCAGACGACGTTGCTGGCATTTCATCGTCTCGGCCATGACTAGTGGCAGCAGCTTCAGCACGAGGTGGAAGTGGATCTTGATCTTTCCCTAATTTTGGAACCTCAACTTTTTTGTTCTCCATATTTTATAGGCAGAACTAAAAGGCACCTCAGGTAAACAATGGAGATGGATGGATTGGATACTAGTATTGGATACCTGCCGACTGCCGACACAGAGGTAGCCACAGCCGTGAACTACCGCACTGTACACTGGTTGATAAAGAGATAGTAGTATACTCGTAACAACTAGTATGACACTATGACGACGGTATAAAGAATGAAAAAAAAACCACGGTTAGGTGGTATATATTATAATAATAATACAATTATGGATGGACGGACTGCCTGCCGACTGCCGACACAGAGGTAGCCACAGCCGTGAACTACCGCACTGTACACTGGTTGATAAAGAGATAGTAGTATACTCGTAACAACTAGTATGACACTATGACGACGGTATAAAGAATGAAAAAAAAAACCACGGTTAGGTGGTATATATTATAATAATAATACAATTATGGATGGACGGACTGCCTGCCGACTGCCGACACAGAGGTAGCCACAGCCGTGAACTACCGCACTGTACACTGGTTGATAAAGAGATAGTAGTATACTCGTAACAACTAGTATGACACTATGACGACGGTATAAAGAATGAAAAAAAAACCACGGTTAGGTGGTATATATTATAATAATAATACAATTATGGATGGACGGACTGCCTGCCGACTGCCGACACAGAGGTAGCCACAGCCGTGAACTACCGCACTGTACACTGGTTGATAAAGAGATAGTAGTATACTCGTAACAACTAGTATGACACTATGACGACGGTATAAAGAATGAAAAAAAAACCACGGTTAGGTGGTATATATTATAATAATAATACAATTATGGATGGACGGACTGCCTGCCGACTGCCGACACAGAGGTAGCCACAGCCGTGAACTACCGCACTGTACACTGGTTGATAAAGAGATAGTAGTATACTCGTAACAACTAGTATGACACTATGACGACGGTATAAAGAATGAAAAAAAAACCACGGTTAGGTGGTATATATTATAATAATAATACAATTATGGATGGACGGACTGCCTGCCGACTGCCGACACAGAGGTAGCCACAGCCGTGAACTACCGCACTGTACACTGGTTGATAAAGAGATAGTAGTATACTCGTAACAACTAGTATGACACTATGACGACGGTATAAAGAATGAAAAAAAAAACCACGGTTAGGTGGTATATATTATAATAATAATACAATTATGGATGGACGGACTGCCTGCCGACTGCCGACACAGAGGTAGCCACAGCCGTGAACTACCGCACTGTACACTGGTTGATAAAGAGATAGTAGTATACTCGTAACAACTAGTATGACACTATGACGACGGTATAAAGAATGAAAAAAAAACCACGGTTAGGTGGTATATATTATAATAATAATACAATTATGGATGGACGGACTGCCTGCCGACTGCCGACACAGAGGTAGCCACAGCCGTGAACTACCGCACTGTACACTGGTTGATAAAGAGATAGTAGTATACTCGTAACAACTAGTATGACACTATGACGACGGTATAAAGAATGAAAAAAAAACCACGGTTAGGTGGTATATATTATAATAATAATACAATTATGGATGGACGGACTGCCTGCCGACTGCCGACACAGAGGTAGCCACAGCCGTGAACTACCGCACTGTACACTGGTTGATAAAGAGATAGTAGTATACTCGTAACAACTAGTATGACACTATGACGACGGTATAAAGAATGAAAAAAAAACCACGGTTAGGTGGTATATATTATAATAATAATACAATTATGGATGGACGGACTGCCTGCCGACTGCCGACACAGAGGTAGCCACAGCCGTGAACTACCGCACTGTACACTGGTTGATAAAGAGATAGTAGTATACTCGTAACAACTAGTATGACACTATGACGACGGTATAAAGAATGAAAAAAAAACCACGGTTAGGTGGTATATATTATAATAATAATACAATTATGGATGGACGGACTGCCTGCCGACTGCCGACACAGAGGTAGCCACAGCCGTGAACTACCGCACTGTACACTGGTTGATAAAGAGATAGTAGTATACTCGTAACAACTAGTATGACACTATGACGACGGTATAAAGAATGAAAAAAAAACCACGGTTAGGTGGTATATATTATAATAATAATACAATTATGGATGGACGGACTGCCTGCCGACTGCCGACACAGAGGTAGCCACAGCCGTGAACTACCGCACTGTACACTGGTTGATAAAGAGATAGTAGTATACTCGTAACAACTAGTATGACACTATGACGACGGTATAAAGAATGAAAAA
Source organism: Pseudophryne corroboree (assembly GCF_028390025.1). Taxonomy (NCBI): domain Eukaryota; kingdom Metazoa; phylum Chordata; class Amphibia; order Anura; family Myobatrachidae; genus Pseudophryne; species Pseudophryne corroboree. The sequence goes on along the minus strand of NC_086451.1, from coordinate 309,138,198 downwards.
AAAACCACGGTTAGGTGGTATATATTATAATAATAATACAATTATGGATGGACGGACTGCCTGCCGACTGCTGACACAGAGGTAGCCACAGCCGTGAACTACCGCACTGTACACTGGTTGATAAAGAGATAGTAGTATACTCGTAACAACTAGTATGACACTATGACGACGGTATAAAGAATGAAAAAAAAACCACGGTTAGGTGGTATATATTATAATAATAATACAATTATGGATGGACGGACTGCCTGCCGACTGCCGACACAGAGGTAGCCACAGCCGTGAACTACCGCACTGTACACTGGTTGATAAAGAGATAGTAGTATACTCATAACAACTAGTATGACACTATGACGACGGTATAAAGAATGAAAAAAAAACCACGGTTAGGTGGTATATATTATAATAATAATACAATTATGGATGGACGGACTGCCTGCCGACTGCCGACACAGAGGTAGCCACAGCCGTGAACTACCGCACTGTACACTGGTTGATAAAGAGATAGTAGTATACTCGTAACAACTAGTATGACACTATGACGACGGTATAAAGAATGAAAAAAAAACCACGGTTAGGTGGTATATATTATAATAATAATACAATTATGGATGGACGGACTGCCTGCCGACTGCCGACACAGAGGTAGCCACAGCCGTGAACTACCGCACTGTACACTGGTTGATAAAGAGATAGTAGTATACTCGTAACAACTAGTATGACACTATGACGACGGTATAAAGAATGAAAAAAAAACCACGGTTAGGTGGTATATATTATAATAATAATACAATTATGGATGGACGGACTGCCTGCCGACTGCCGACACAGAGGTAGCCACAGCCGTGAACTACCGCACTGTACACTGGTTGATAAAGAGATAGTAGTATACTCGTAACAACTAGTATGACACTATGACGACGGTATAAAGAATGAAAAAAAAACCACGGTTAGGTGGTATATATTATAATAATAATACAATTATGGATGGACGGACTGCCTGCCGACTGCCGACACAGAGGTAGCCACAGCCGTGAACTACCGCACTGTACACTGGTTGATAAAGAGATAGTAGTATACTCGTAACAACTAGTATGACACTATGACGACGGTATAAAGAATGAAAAAAAAACCACGGTTAGGTGGTATATATTATAATAATAATACAATTATGGATGGACGGACTGCCTGCCGACTGCCGACACAGAGGTAGCCACAGCCGTGAACTACCGCACTGTACACTGGTTGATAAAGAGATAGTAGTATACTCGTAACAACTAGTATGACACTATGACGACGGTATAAAGAATGAAAAAAAAACCACGGTTAGGTGGTATATATTATAATAATAATACAATTATGGATGGACGGACTGCCTGCCGACTGCCGACACAGAGGTAGCCACAGCCGTGAACTACCGCACTGTACACTGGTTGATAAAGAGATAGTAGTATACTCGTAACAACTAGTATGACACTATGACGACGGTATAAAGAATGAAAAAAAAACCACGGTTAGGTGGTATATATTATAATAATAATACAATTATGGATGGACGGACTGCCTGCCGACTGCCGACACAGAGGTAGCCACAGCCGTGAACTACCGCACTGTACACTGGTTGATAAAGAGATAGTAGTATACTCGTAACAACTAGTATGACACTATGACGACGGTATAAAGAAAGAAAAAAAAATACCATGGTTAGGTGGTATATATTGTAATACAATTATGGATGGACGGACTGCCTGCCGACTGCCGACACAGAGGTAGCCACAGCCGTGAACTACCGCACTGTACTGTGTCTGCTGCTAATATAGACTGGTTGATAAAGAGATAGTATACAATACATACAACAATATACTACTATACTGGTGGTCAGGCACTGGTCACCACTAGTCACACTGGCAGTGGCACTCCTGCAGCAAAAGTGTGCACTGTTTAATTTTAAATTAATATAATATTATGTACTCCTGGGGGCTCCTGCTATAACAACCTGCAGTGCTCCCCAGTCTCCCCCACAATTATTATAAGCTTTGCCTTTTATACATTGATGTGCAGCACACTGGGCTGAGCTGAGTGCACACAGACTGAGTCACACTGTGTGACTGGCTGCTGCTGTGTATCGTTTTTTTTCAGGCAGAGAACGGATATAGCAGAGAACGGATATATTATATTAAAATAAATAAAAGTTAACTAACAACAACTGCACTGGTCACTGTGGTAAACTCTGTCTGACTCTGCACAATCTCTCTCTCTCTTCTAATCTAATTTCTAATGGAGAGGACGCCAGCCACGTCCTCTCCCTATCAATCTCAATGCACGTGTGAAAATGGCGGCGACGCGCGGCTCCTTATATAGAATCCGAGTCTCGCGAGAATCCGACAGCGTCATGATGACGTTCGGGCGCGCTCGGGTTAACCGAGCAAGGCGGGAGGATCCGAGTCTGCTCGGACCCGTGAAAAAAACATGAAGTTCGTGCGGGTTCGGTTTCAGAGAAACCGAACCCGCTCATCTCTAATGTTACTGTCAAAGTCAAAAATATTACATAGAGAGAACATACAAACTACACACATTTAAGTCGCTATACTTGCAAATATGCGCAGCGAGCACAGCAATATATGGTAACACACGCATTTGCTCAGACATGGCACGGAGATGGATTCGGCGCTTGTTTCATACAGTACATGGTTATGATAATGTCGGGCACCAGACATCATGGAGATTTAGAATTGGCTGATGAATTGATGTCATGAATGTGTATTATTTGAACAGAACCAGATGCGCCCGTCATGTTTGGTATTGAAGCAAGCAGATTGATGTGTGGGTTAGTTTGAGGATTGTTGTGAAGTTGTGGGACATTGCAGCGGATAGATATGATTATATGTATAAAAGCTAAGATCATTTTGTTAGAACAATGAATGATCAAGCCAACCCTTTACTAAGATTTCAGGGCTGAACCTGATTAGCATATACAAAGCAAAAGAGACCCCTCCCCCAGGAACTAGGAAAACAGGCATGGCTAGAAAAGAAGTCAGTTTCAGTTTGCTTGGGGCCTCTGAGGACAGATATACTGTAGCTACTCACACAGCTACCTGGCACCCAGCAGCATGGCGGCTACATCCCCAGGACTGACCTCCAAACTAAAGGCTAAGTATTGAATTCACATGGCTAGATAAGGAAATATAGACAGATTGCTTTAAGGTCAATGGTGCTGGTTTAAATAGGATATTGTAACTTGTTTGTGTGATAGATCTGGGAATATGTGCTGGTAGCAATGGCAGGCTGATATGTGTGGTTACATTGTGGTCTGGTCTTGTGATGAATATGCTCTGGTTATTGAGATACTGAAGTTGTTTGGAATGTGAAATTGAATAAGATGGTTCTAGGAAGTTGGATTGTAATTGTGAAAGGTGATTTAGATGGTTTGGAATTGTAAAATCAGAACATATGCATTGTTTTGAGGCTTGGACATTTTGGAATAAAATGGAGTCTTGTGTCTTCTGCTATGTGATTGTGGTGTAGCAGAGAGTGCCATGTGTTTGGACCTGAAAATCTAAAATGGCTGCTGCCGGGTATTTTCCCCTCCCCCTTTCAACCATGTGGTGCAGTCTTTGGAATCATGGGAGTTTTCCCAAAATGGAGTCTAGCTTCTGTCCCATGCGGTATTGTAGGGTTGTGTATATAGGGACAGCCAGTATGGGTAAGGTCAAGTATTTTCTCCACAAAGATTCTCAGCATTGACTAACTGCGCAGCGATTGTCTCTCACATGTGTAGTTTTATCCGCAATCATATTGATCTTACTGTTATTGTGAGCCATTTCTCTCTCTCTCTCTTTTCTCCTCTTTCTCTCTTATTTTCCCTTAAAACGTAATTGTATTGTATTGTATTTCCCGTGTAGTTATCTGGTTAGTTAGTCTATGTTATATTGTAGTGTATGACTTGTATTGTATTAATTCTTTTGCAAGTATAACATTCATAATATATATATAAGGCGTTGGACCCTAAGCACGGTATCTGTGTATTTCTTATAGTGTTAAGTATTCTCAGAGCGTCGGTGACGCTCGAACAGCTTTTAAGTTAATAAGGTTATACTGTGCTGCATTTACACTCTATCACTACACTAAGGTCTTACTGCATAATACACTGTTTATGGTTTAGATATAAAGGTTTAACATTGTGAGCGTCAGCGCCGCTGGTGATCTCCTCGTGGTCCCGAGCGTCCGCTACGCTATAGCGAATCATTACGTTAGTCGGCAGCCAATAGCGTGCCTGCCTGTGATCTCTTGGCCGTGAGCGAACGTGACGCTTGAGCGTCTCGACTACGGCTAAGCGATTGTTACGCAACATGCGTACCCTTACGGTACTCCATACGTAAATAGCGTACAGTGTTCTTAGACCTCATAAAGGGTATTATATAAGATAAATATTTAGCTTTATCATTACATATAGAAAAATACACAAATATACTTCACATGTATCTTGCTCCTTAGACAATATAAGGGCAGGAATCTGGTTACTATGGGCAACCAGCCATCTTAAATATAACTCACATCTGACCTAATTAATCCATAGGAAAGTATTAGCTAAAGCAGGAGTTAAGGGCCATACACACTAGAAGATATTTTTGAAAGATCTGAAAGATAATGACGATTGTGAACGATATATCGTTCACATCGTCTAGTGTGTATGGCCCTCCAATCAATGATGCACGCACCTGTGCTCATTGATTGGAGGTCGGCGGTTGGCCCTGCAGCATGCTCAATCTGCGCATGTGTATGCACCGCAATGCGCATGCGCGACGTATGTGTACAAAGAGCATCGTGGCTTTGCACAGGTTCTAGCAAAGCTTTCAGTCACACAGGCGATCGCAAGGAGATTGACAGGAAGAGGGCGTTTCTGGGTGTCAAATGCTGGCGTGGCCGGGCGTTTGCTGGGTGGGTATCTGACGTCATTACCGTGTCACTCGTCGCAGCAATCATCACACAGCATAAGTAACTACAGGGCTGGTCTTGTTTTGCACAAAATGTGTTTACAGACGCACTGCTGCACAGGCGTTCGCACTCCTGCAAAGTGAAAATACACTCCCCCGTGGGCAGCGACTATGCATTTGCATGGCTGATAAAAACTGCTAGCGAGCAATCAACTCGGAATGATCCCCTAGATCCAAGAACTCTATTCGCTCAGTGCTTACATTAGAGATAAACTTAAGGTTCAAAGTATTATCAGATATGTAAAAAATTGTTTCAAAGTGGATTCATCTCCTTCCCATATAATTAAAATATCATCTATATAACGTTTATTAAAGATGATGTTCTTTTTAAAAGGGTGATACGTGTATACATACTCATTCTCCCAGTGCCCCATAAAAAGGTTGGCGAAGCTGAGCGTAACGTTGTACCCATAGCGGTACCACAAATCTGTAGAAAAAACTAATCTAAAAATTTAAAATAATTATGTTTCAATATAAAAGCCATTAGGTCACAGATCAGCAGCACAATGTAATTGGTGGTGGCACCGATGCAGCTGTCCGTCTCCTTCCACATAGGCTGGTTGCCGCCGCTGTGATGAGGGAAGCGCATCCCAGCATTCACAGCAGCAGCGGCCAGCCTATGTGGAAGGAGAATCACAGCTGCAGCGGCGCTACCACCAATTACATTGCACTGCTGCGGCTCCCGAGTCCCCCTCCCTCCTCTTCCGTCTCCCTGTGGCTGCGTCTCTGCGCTCTGCTGCTCCTCTCCTCTTTGTTGGCCCACAGCACACAGTGGCAGACGGCATGTAATGAGTCAGTTGACTCATTACATGCTGCTGGCTTTGGGCCCCTTGACAGCAGTGGGCCCCAGTGCAAGGCCACTGACTCCATGCTGCATTCCCAGCTTCCCCACCCCATTCCAAAGCCCTGTATCTCCTGACCAATCCACTCTTACCCCAGGGAGAGGCTCATCTGTGCTGCAATTGCCAGTATCCAGACCCAAACACCAGACAGTAGATCCCAGAAAGAGGAGACAGGCACAGGGCACAGGAATCCTGGCCAGTGGAGCAGCTGCCATGTCCCATAACTGCCTGCAACAGAGTGGGACCATGAAGAGTGGGTGCACACTCTGTGTGAAAGGCTCCTGTCACTCTGAGGCTGCGACAACACCTCCTACAGCCCACTGCCTTATTTGGCCAGATGGGTCACATCCTTACCGGCCACTAAGCGGCATATCCTTGGGGCCCCTCTATTCTTTGGGCACAGTACTGGTGTCCCCTTTGACCCTCCTGTCACCAGCCCTGCTCCCTCTCTCTCTCTCCCTGATCCCCTCCCCCTCTCTTGCTCATCTCTTTCTCTCTCCCCTTGGGAGGTGGGGTTTAGGGTGATAAGGTGTAGAGGGGGAGGGGGTTTGGGGGCTTTTAAGGTTTTGCTATGGGGCCCACAAAGTCCTTGTTATGCCCTGGGCTCATCTAATCATTGTGTACTGAGCTCAGCTCCTCCAATCATTGCTCAGAACATGCTCATCTGACCCCTTTGCTCAGTCTTAGTGACTCACCAGTGAGAGCTGCAGGGATCACTCCCTGCAGATTAATAACCCTTTCAGACAGAACCCCCGGCTATGACCCGTGTCAGACCTGTTATACTGAATACGGGTTGGAGACACATTTGGCTCTTTCTATGCCATCAGATTCCTCCTCTGCAGGACACCCGTTTTTGTCACACAAGTCCCCATACTCACCAGCTACTGACAGTAGTGCCCCTTATTCACATTATGCCACATACAATATGAGTCAAAATGCATATTAAGCCAGACAATATGAGCAGAAATTCACATTATGCTACACAGTATGAGCTGAAATTCACATTACATCACACACTATGAGTCAAATTCCCATTATGCCATACAGTATGAGCCAAATTCACATTATGCCACATAATATTAGCAAAATTCACACTGCCACACAGTATAAACCAAATTCACATTATGCACACAGTATGAGCCAAATTCACATTATGCCACACAATTATGAGCCAAAATTTACATTATGCCACACAGTATATCCCCAGCAGTGCCAGATACCCATAATGCCCCCACCAGTGCCAGATACACATAATACACCCAGCTGTGCCAGAGACACATAATGCCACCAGCAGTGCCAGATACACATAATACCTCAGCAGTGCCAGATAAACATAATGCCCCACTAGCAGTGCCAGATACACGTAATGCCCCCAGCAGTGCCAGATACATGTAATGTCTCCAGCGGTGCCAGAGACACATAATATCCCTAGCAATTACAAATACACCTGATGTCCCCAGTAGTGCCAGTTACATGTAATGTGCCCAGTAGTGCCAGTTACATGTTATTCCCCCAGTAGTACTACTGCTGAGCTACTGGGCCTCTGGTTGCCGCCACTGCTGCTGCTGTCTTGTCATTGCTGCTCCTGTTTGTGGGGAGGAGAATAGAGCAGAGGGGAGAAGAGGAGAGGGCAGCACGTGCTTTTCCTGAGTCCTGCCCCTCACTGAAATCCTCCGGCAGCCATTTGAAATATGGCGCCAGCTCGTGAGCAGAGCTTAAAGTGGTCCTGATGAAGTGGTGGAACTAATTTCCCCAGCAACTTTCTCCCCTCCCATCAGGTGAAGCTAAGTCTGATGGTAGGGTGTTTAGCACACCCCTGCAAGCTACAAATTTGTGTCCTAACCCCCATACTGTATAAACGAACAGTGCACGCCGAAGGTGCACGGTGCAAAATGGGGTGTGGTATCACAAGGAAGGGGCAGCGAGGCCACACAATAATACCCCCAATTCAAAGTACACCACACAGTAGCACAATCTTATTGTCATTACACAGCACGTAGTACCCCTATTTTACATTACACAACAGAGTAGTGCCCCTTACTCATGTTACAACAAACAGTAGTGCCCCATATTCACATTATGCTACACAGTAGTATACACAATGCCCACAGTAGCATTGCTCCTTATGCACAATGCCCACAGTAGCAGTGCCCCTTATACACAATGCTCACGGTAGCAGTGCCGCTTATACACATAATACCCACAGTATTGGTGCTGCTTATACACATAATAATGAAACACAAAGTTTTCCCCAGCGCACTGGATAGGATGTGGTAATAACTAAAACACTAAAAACAATGATAAACTTTTATTTGTATTTTATTGAAACCATCAAAAACGATACGTTTTTCAATTTAAAAAACACATGAGGGTATATATGTGACTACCTATTACCGGTAAACATGGACATGACAAGAACAAACATAAAACACGTAGTGAGAGGTAAAAAATTCAAGGGATAATTATAAATTGATAATTATACCCCACAGTACTTCAGTAGTCTCCAGTACATAGGTGGAATAAAAAATCAAAATAGATGAGACACGCTAATTAGCGACTTATTCTCTCTATGGGAATTTGTTAGGTCACTGTTGGTAGCTTTCCAGGAGTAATCTTGCTGGCAAGTGCATTTAAATAGTCAGTGATAGGCACTTATAGAGATTTCTCTTCCAAAAAACACTACCTTCAAAGACGTCCAAAGAATGTCCTGTACATGAGATTACCTTTAGAGACGTCCAAAAATATCCTGCATGCGGGAAGGCACCCTAGCTTTGCAGGTCTCCGTACTGATGAGCGGGGTCCGGAGTCCGCCGGAGGAAATCCCGTGCACGCTGCCTGTAGCGCTACACGGCGTTGCTCGGGATCGATGTTATCTGCGATCTACGCGTTTCGCCTAAACAGGCTTCGTCAGGATAGCAGAATACTCGCTCCGTCTTCCTTCACCAGTTAAATAGAGCATTCGGTTGTGGTTTCCTCTTCCTGCATGCGTTCCACAGAGGGATTTTTGCGTTCCACTATGCACTTCCTGGTCCCAAAAGATATTCCTATCTAATCCCTTTCACTACCTATATGGAATCCATTTGGAGAGGGGCAAACTAGCACCACCACCACCACATAGAATCACCAACATTGCACAGTGTTTACAATAAATATATTTTGCCTATACTATTTTTAATACCTTTTTGTTAAAAACAAATTACTATAATATTACTCAACATCAGAGAATTTTTTTATCTATACCCTAAAAGTATATATATATTTTTTAAAAATGAGAATAAATGAATAAATAAATCAATAAATATATTTATTTTATATTTAAAATCTATACTTTCCATCAAAAGGAGAGGGGGAAGAGGGGGAAGAAGGGTCAAGGATGAGGGAGAAGGAGGGGAAAGAGGGGGAGGGCCTTATATTATAAACTCTATATAAACCATATAAATATACATATGTGTACAGTCCCTACTTCAGTATGTATATTTATATGGTTTATATAGAGTTTATAATATAAGGCCCTCCCCCTCTTTCCCCTCCTTCTCCCTCATCCTTGACCCTTCTTCCCCCTCTTCCCCCTCTCCTTTTGATGGAAAGTATAGATTTTAAATATAAAATAAATATATTTATTGATTTATTTATTCATTTATTCTCATTTTTAAAAAATATATATATACTTTTAGGGTATAGATAAAAAAATTCTCTGATGTTGAGTAATATTATAGTAATTTGTTTTTAACAAAAAGGTATTAAAAATAGTATAGGCAAAATATATTTATTGTAAACACTGTGCAATGTTGGTGATTCTATGTGGTGGTGGTGGTGCTAGTTTGCCCCTCTCCAAATGGATTCCATATAGGTAGTGAAAGGGATTAGATAGGAATATCTTTTGGGACCAGGAAGTGCATAGTGGAACGCAAAAATCCCTCTGTGGAACGCATGCAGGAAGAGGAAACCACAACCGAATGCTCTATTTAACTGGTGAAGGAAGACGGAGCGAGTATTCTGCTATCCTGACGAAGCCTGTTTAGGCGAAACGCGTAGATCGCAGATAACATCGATCCCGAGCAACGCCGTGTAGCGCTACAGGCAGCGTGCACGGGATTTCCGCCGGCGGACTCCGGACCCCGCTCATCAGTACGGAGACCTGCAAAGCTAGGGTGCCTTCCCGCATGCAGGATATTTTTGGACGTCTCTAAAGGTAATCTCATGTACAGGACATTCTTTGGATGTCTTTGAAGGTAGTGTTTTTTGGAAGAGAAATCTCTATAAGTGCCTATCACTGACTATTTAAATGCACTTGCCAGCAAGATTACTCCTGGAAAGCTACCAACAGTGACCTAACAAATTCCCATAGAGAGAATAAGTCGCTAATTAGCGTGTCTCATCTATTTTGATTTTTTATTCCACCTATGTACTGGAGACTACTGAAGTACTGTGGGGTATAATTATCAATTTATAATTATCCCTTGAATTTTTTACCTCTCACTACGTGTTTTATGTTTGTTCTTGTCATGTCCATGTTTACCGGTAATAGGTAGTCACATATATACCCTCATGTGTTTTTTAAATTGAAAAACGTATCGTTTTTGATGGTTTCAATAAAATACAAATAAAAGTTTATCATTGTTTTTAGTGTTTTAGTTATTACCACATCCTATCCAGTGCGCTGGGGAAAACTTTGTGTTTCTGTGTTCCCGATTTTGGTGGAGCAGGGTAGTAGCTCCACTCCCTTCAGCAGCACTGATAGGAATAACCCTTTCCTTCTCTATAAGCGCAGTACCACAATTTTTTCTGTATACACATAATAATGCCCACGGTAGCAGTGCCCCTTATACACATACTTCTCTATGATATGTCTCTTGGCGCCAGTGATACATGAAAAAAACCTTAACATTCAAATAACCCCAATGGTGGAGAATTATAATCAGCTGCAGGGTGTCAATTATGCCTGTGTAAGCATAAAAATTAGAGATGTGCAGCGGGCATTTTTCGTGTTTTGTGTTTTGGTTTTGGATTCGGTTCAGCGGTCATGTCTTGGATTCGGACGCGTTTTGGCAAAACCATCCTTTTTTGTCGGATTCGGATGCATTTTAGATTCAGGTGTTTTAAAAAAAAAAAACCATCTAAAACAGCTTAAATCATAGAATTTGGGGGTAATTTTGATCCTATAGTATTATTAACCTCAATAACCATAATTTCCACTCATTTCCAGTCTATTCTGAACACCTCACAGCTCACAATATTATTTTTAGTCCTAAAATTTGCACCGAGGTCGCTGGATGACTAAGCTAAGCGACCCAAGTAGGCGGCACAAACACCTGATAAATAAAAAAAGAGGTGCAAGATGGAATTGTCCTTGGGCACTCCCACCCACCCTTATTTTGTATAAACAGGACATGCACACTTTAACAAACCAATCATTTCAGCGACAGGGTCTGCCACACGACTGTGGCTGAAATGACTGGTTGGTTTGGGCCCCCACCAAAAAAGAAGCAATCAATCTCTCCTTGCACAAACTGGCTCTACAGAGGCAAGATGTCCACCTCATCCTCATCGTCCAAATCCTCACCCCTTTCACTGTGTACATCCCCCTCCTCACAGAGTATTAATTCGTCCCCACTGGAATCCACCATCACAGGTCCCTGTGTACTTTCTGGAGGCAATTGCTGGTAAATGTCTCCACAGAGGAATTTATAATTCATTTTGATGAACATCATCTTCTCCACATTTTCTGGAAGTAATCTCCTACGCCGATCGCTGACAAGGTGACCGGCTGCACTAAACACTCTTTCAGAGTACACACTGGTGGGGGGGCAACTTAGGTAAAATAAAGCCAGTTTGTGCAAGGGCCTCCAAATTGCCTCTTTTTCCTGCCAGTATACGTACGGACTGTCTGACATGCCTACTTGGATGCTGTCACTCATATAATCCTCCATTATTCTTTCAATGGTGACAGAATCATATGCAGTGACAGTAGACGACATGTCAGTAATCGTTGGCAGGTCCTACAGTCTGGACCAGATGTCAGCACTTGCTCCTGACTGCCCTGCATCACCTCCAGCGGGTGGTTATGGAAATTTTATCCTTTTCCTGGCAGCTCCAGTGGTGGTAGAAAATGAAGGAGGAACTGATGTCGGGTCACGTTCCACTTGACTTGACAATTGTCTCACCAGCAGGTCTTTGAACATCTGCAGACTTGTGTCTGCCGGAAAGAGAGATACAACGTAGGCTTTAAACCTAGGATCGAGCACGGTGGCCAAAATGTAGTGCTCTGATTTCAACAGATTGACCACCCATGAATCCTGGTTAAGTGAATGAAGGGTTCCATCCACAAGTCCCACATGCCTAGCGGAATCGCTCCATTTTAGCTCCCCCTTCAATCTTTCCAGCTGCTTCTGCAAAAGCCTGATGAGGGGAATGACCTGATTTAGGCTGGCAGTGTCTGAACTGACTTCACGTGTTGCAAGTTCAAAGGGTTGGAGAACCTTGCACAACATGGAAATCATTCTCCACTGCGTTTGAGTCAGATGCATTCCCTCTCCTTTGCCTATATCATAGGCAGATGTATAGGCTTGAATGGCCTTTTGCTGCTCCTCCATCCTCTGAAGCATATAGAGTGTTGAATTCCACCTCGTTACCACCTCTTGCTTCAGCTGATGGCAGGGCATGTTCATGAGTGTTTGCTGGCGCTCCAGTCTTCGGCACGCGGTGGCTGAATGCTGAAAGTGGCCTCCTGCATCTCCTGCACTCCCACTGTAATTTTTCAAAAAATTCTGCACCACCAAATTAATTGTATGTGCAAAACATGGGACGTGCTGGAATTTGCCCACATATAATGCACGCACAATATTGGTGGCATTGTCTGATATCACAAATCCCCAGGAGAGTACAATTGGGGTAAGCCAATCTGCGATGATGTTCCTCAGTTTCCGTAAGAGGTTGTCAGTGGTGTGCCTCTTACGGAAAGCGGTGATACAAAGCGTAGCCTGCCTAGTAACGAGTTGGCATTTGCGAGATGCTGCTACTGGTGCCGCCGCTGTTGTTTGCTGCGGGAGGCAATACATCTACCCAGTGGGCTGTCACAGTCATATAGTCCTTAGTGTGCCCTGCTCCACTTGTCCACATGTCCGTGGTTAAGTGGACAGTGGGTACAACTGCATTTTTTAGGACACTGAGGACACTTTTTCTGAAGTCTGTGTACATTCTCGGCGTCGCCTGCCTAGAGAAGTGGAACCTAGATGGGATTTGGTACCGGGGACACACTACCTCAAGCAATTCTCTATGTCCCTGTGAATTAATGGTGGATACCGGACTCACGTCTAACACCAAAAAAGTTGTCAAGGCCTGAGTTATCCGCTTTGCAACAGGATGACTGCTGTGATATTTCATCTTACTCGCAAAGGACTGTTGGACAGTCAATTGCTGACTGGAAGTAGTACAAGTGGTCTTCCGACTTCCCCTCTGGGATGACGATCGACTCCCAGCAGCAACAACAGCAGCGCCAGCAGCAGTAGGCGTTCCACTCAAGGATCCATCGCAGGAATCCCAGTTAGGAGAGGACTCGTCAGACTTGCCAGTGACATGGGAAGAAAAAAAGGGAGGGATATGATCAAAGGCGCCCAATAATGGAATAGGTGGAAAAGTGAGGTAGCAATAAGCATGAAAATTGGAAAAATAAGGAAAAATCGAAATTCAACAATACGGTTTAGGTTTTCCAAACGGAAGTCCTTGGGTCATCCGTCTTGAGCCAAGTGTCCTCAGTAAATATGCAAAACAAAATATCAAGAAAAACCAATGTGTAGTAATGTATGGAAAGTCAATTTCTCTGACGTCCTAGTGGATGCTGGGACTCCGTAAGGACCATGGGGAATAGCGGCTCCGCAGGAGACAGGGCACAAAATAAAAGCTTAAGGATCAGGTGGTGTGCACTGGCTCCTCCCCCTATGACCCTCCTCCAAGCCTCAGTTAGATTTTTGTGCCCGGCCGAGAAGGGTGCAATCTAGGTGGCTCTCCTGAGCTGCTTAGAATAAAAGTTTAGTTTAGGATTTTTTATTTTCAGTGAGTCCTGCTGGCAACAGGCTCACTGCATCGTGGGACTAAGGGGAGAAGAAACGGACTCACCTGAGTGCAGAGTGGATCGGGTTTCTTAGGCTACTGGACATTAGCTCCAGAGGGACGATCACAGGTTCAGCCTGGATGGGTCACCGGAGCCGCGCCGCTGTCCCCCTTACAGAGCCAGAAGAGACGAAGAGGTCCGGTGAAATCGGCGGCAGAAGACGATCCTGTCTTCAGACTAAGGTAGCGCACAGCACCGCAGCTGTGCGCCATTGCTCTCAGCACACTTCACACTCCGGTCACTGAGGGTGCAGGGCGCTGGGGGGGGAGCGCCCTGAGACGCAATATTACAGTATATACCTTAGGTGGCTAAAAAGAATACATCACATATAGCTCCTGGGCTATATGGATGTATTTTACCCCTGCCATTTTACACAGAAAAAGCGGGAGATAAGGACGTCGTGAAGGGGCGGAGCCTATCTCCTCAGCACACAAGCGCCATTTTCCCTCACAGCTCCGCTGGAAGGACGGCTCCCTGACTCTCCCCTGCAGTCCTGCTTCAGAATCAGGGTAAAAAAGAGAAGGGGGGGCACGTTTGGCAGCAAATAAATATATTAACAGCAGCTATAAGGGAGTAACACTTATATAAGGTTATCCCTGTATATATATATAGCGCTGGGTGTGTGCTGGCAGACTCTCCCTCTGTCTCTCCAAAGGGCTAAGTGGGGTCCTGTCCTCTATCAGAGCATTCCCGGTGTGTGTGCTGTGTGTCGGTACGCGTGTGTCGACATGTATGAGGAGGAAAATGATGTGGAGGCGGAGCAGTTGCCTGTGTTGGTGATGTCACCCCCTAGGGAGTCGACACCTGACTGGATGATTGTATTTAAACAATTAAGTGATAATGTCAGCAATTTGCAAAAAACTGTTGACGACATGAGACAGCCGGCAAATCAATTAGTGCCTGTCCAGGCGTCTCAGACACCGTCAGGGGCGCTAAAACGCCCGTTACCTCAGTGGGTCGACACAGACCCTGACACAGATACTGAGTCTAGTGTCGACGGTGACGAGACAAACGTAATGTCCAGTAGGGCCACACGTTACATGATCACGGCAATGAAAGAGGCATTGATCCTTTCTGACACTACAAGTACCACAAAGAAGGGTATTATGTGGGGTGAGAAAAAACTACCAATAGTTTTTCCTGAGTCAGAGGAAATAAATGAGGTGTGTGAAAAAGCGTGGGTTTCCCCCGATAAAAAACAGCTAATTTCTAAAAAATTATTAGCATTATATCCTTTCCCGCCAGAGGTTAGGGCGCGTTGGGAAACACCCCCTAGGGTAGATAAGGCGCTCACACGTTTATCTAAACAAGTAGCGTTACCGTCTCCTGATACGGCCACCCTCAAAGAACCAGCTGATAGAAGGCTGGAAAATATCCTAAAAAGTATATACACACATACTGGTGTTATACTGCGACCAGCAATCGCCTCAGCCTGGATGTGCAGTGCTGGAGTCGCATGGTCGGATTCCCTGACTGAGAATATTGATACCCTGGATAGGGACAATATTTTGTTAACTATAGAACATTTAAAGGATGCATTACTATATATGCGTGATGCACAGAGGGATATTTGCACCCTGGCATCAAGAGTAAGTGCTATGTCCATCTCTGCCAGAAGAGCGTTATGGACGCGACAGTGGTCAGGGGATGCGGATTCCAAACGGCACATGGAAGTATTGCCGTATAAAGGGGAGGAGTTATTTGGGGCTGGTCTATCGGACCTGGTGGCCACGGCAACGGCTGGAAAATCCACCTTTTTACCCCAGGTCACTCCACATCACCAGAAAAAGACACCGTCTTTTCAAACTCAGTCCTTTCGTTCCCATAAGTACAAGCGAGCAAAAGGCCACTCTTTTCTGCCCCGGGGCAGAGGAAGAGGAAAAAGACTGCACCATGCAGCCGCTTCCCAGGAGCAGAAGCCCTCCCCTGCTTCTGCCAAGTCTTCAGCATGACGCTGGGGCTTTACAAGCAGACTCAGATATGGTGGGGGCCCGTCTCAAGAATTTCAACGCGCAGTGGGCTCACTCGCAAGTGGATCCCTGGATTCTACAGGTAGTATCGCAGGGGTACAAACTGGAATTCGAGGCGTTTCCCCCTCGTCGGTTCCTGAAGTCTGCTTTACCAAAGTCTCCCTCCGACAGGGAGGCAGTTTTGGAAGCCATTCACAAGCTGTATTCCCAGCAGGTGATAATCAAGGTACCCCTCCTGCAACAAGGAAAGGGGTATTATTCCACGCTGTTTGTGGTACCGAAGCCGGACGGCTCGGTGAGACCAATTTTAAATCTGAAATCCTTGAACACTTACATAAAAAGGTTCAAATTCAAGATGGAGTCACTCAGAGCAGTGATAGCGAACCTGGAAGAAGGGGACTATATGGTGTCTCTGGACATCAAAGATGCTTATCTCCACGTCCCAATATACCCTTCTCACCAAGGGTACCTCAGGTTTGTAGTACAAAACTGTCATTATCAGTTTCAGACGCTGCCGTTTGGATTGTCCACGGCACCTCGGGTCTTTACCAAGGTAATGGCCGAAATGATGATTCTTCTACGAAGAAAAGGCATTTTAATTATCCCTTACTTGGACGATCTCCTGATAAGGGCAAGATCCAGGGAACAGTTAGAAGTCGGAGTAGCACTATCTCAGGTAGTGTTACGTCAGCACGGGTGGATTCTAAATATTCCAAAATCGCAGCTGATTCCAACGACACGTCTACTGTTCCTAGGAATGATTCTGGACACAGTCCAGAAGAAGGTGTTTCTCCCGGAGGAGAAGGCCAGGGAGTTATCCGAGCTAGTCAGGAACCTCCTAAAACCAGGCCAGGTCTCAGTGCATCAGTGCACGAGGGTCCTGGGAAAAATGGTGGCTTCTTACGAAGCGATTCCATTCGGAAGATTCCATGCAAGAACATTTCAGTGGGATCTACTGGACAAATGGTCCGGATCGCATCTGCAGATGCATCAGCGGATAACCCTGTCGCCAAGGACAAGGGTGTCTCTCCTGTGGTGGCTGCAGAGTGCTCATCTACTAGAGGGCCGCAAATTTGGCATTCAGGATTGGATCCTGGTAACCACGGATGCCAGCCTGAGAGGCTGGGGAGCAGTCACACAGGGAAGGAATTTCCAGGGCCTGTGGTCAAGCATGGAAACATCTCTTCATATAAACATTCTGGAACTAAGGGCCATTTACAATGCCCTAAGTCAAGCAAAACCTCTGCTTCAGGGTCAGGCGGTGTTGATCCAATCGGACAACATCACGTCAGTCGCCCACGTAAACAGACAGGGCGGCACGAGAAGCAGGAGGGCAATGGCAGAAGCTGCAAGGATTCTTCGCTGGGCGGAAAATCATGTGATAGCACTGTCAGCAGTTTTCATTCCGGGAGTGGACAACTGGGAAGCAGACTTCCTCAGCAGACACGACCTTCACCCGGGAGAGTGGGGACTTCACCCAGAAGTCTTCCACCTGATTGTAAACCGTTGGGAAAAACCAAAGGTGGACATGATGGCGTCACGTCTAAACAAAAAACTGGACAGATATTGCGCCAGGTCAAGGGACCCTCAGGCAATAGCAGTGGACGCTCTGGTAACGCCGTGGGTGTACCAGTCAGTGTATGTGTTCCCTCCTCTGCCTCTCATACCAAAAGTACTGAGAATCATAAGAAGGAGAGGAGTAAGAACTATACTCGTGGTCCCGGATTGGCCAAGAAAGACTTGGTACCCGGAACTTCAAGAGATGCTCACGGACGAACCGTGGCCTCTACCTCTAAGAAAGGACCTGCTACTGCAGGGGCCTTGTCTGTTCCAAGACTTACCGCGGCTGCGTTTGACGGCATGGCGGTTGAACGCCGGATCCTGAGGGAAAAAGGCATTCCAGAAGAAGTCATTCCTACTCTGGTCAAAGCCAGGAAGGACGTAACCGCAAAACATTATCACCGCATTTGGCGTAAATATGTTGCGTGGTGTGAGGCCAAGAGGGCCCCTACAGAGGAATTTCAACTGGGTCGTTTCCTTCATTTCCTGCAAACAGGACTGTCTATGGGCCTAAAATTAGGGTCCATTAAGGTTCAAATTTCGGCCCTGTCGATTTTCTTCCAGAAAGAACTGGCTTCAGTACCTGAAGTTCAGACATTTGTAAAAGGGGTGCTGCACATACAGCCTCCTTTTGTGCCTCCAGTGGCACCTTGGGATCTCAACGTGGTGTTGAGTTTTCTAAAGTCACATTGGTTTGAACCACTTTCCACTGTGGACTTGAAATATCTCACATGGAAGGTGTCGATGCTGTTAGCCTTGGCTTCAGCCAGGCGTGTGTCAGAATTGGCGGCTTTATCATATAAAAGCCCTTACTTAATTTTTCATTCTGACAGGGCGGAATTGAGGACTCGTCCTCAATTTCTACCTAAGGTGGTTTCTGCATTTCACATGAACCAACCTATTGTGGTACCTGCGGCTACCAGGGACTTAGAGGACTCTAAGTTGCTTGACGTTGTCAGGGCCTTAAAAAATATATGTTTCCAGGACGGCTGGAGTCAGAAAATCTGACTCGCTGTTTATCCTGTATGCACCCAACAAGCTGGGTGCCCCTGCTTCTAAGCAGACGATTGCTCGTTGGATTTGTAGTACAATTCAGCTTGCACATTCTGTGGCAGGCCTGCCACAGCCAAAATCAATAAAAGCCCATTCCACAAGGAAAGTGGGCTCATCTTGGGCGGCTGCCCGAGGGGTCTCGGCTTTACAACTTTGCCGAGCAGCTACTTGGTCAGGGGCAAACACGTTTGCTAAATTCTACAAATTTGATACCCTGGCTGAGGAGGACCTGGAGTTCTCTCATTCGGTGCTGCAGAGTCATCCGCACTCTCCCGCCCGTTTGGGAGCTTTGGTATAATCCCCATGGTCCTTACGGAGTCCCAGCATCCACTAGGACGTCAGAGAAAATAAGATTTTACTTACCGATAAATCTATTTCTCGTAGTCCGTAGTGGATGCTGGGCGCCCATCCCTAGTGCGGATTGTCTGCAATACTTGTATATAGTTATTGTTACAAAAATTCGGGTTATTATTGTTGTGAGCCATCTTTTCAGAGGCTCCCTTGCGTTTATCATACTGTTAACTGGGTTCAGATCACAAGTTGTACGGTGTGATTGGTGTGGCTGGTATGAGTCTTACCCGGGATTCAATATCCTTCCTTATTATGTACGCTCGTCCGGGCACAGTATCCTAACTGAGGCTTGGAGGAGGGTCATAGGGGGAGGAGCCAGTGCACACCACCTGATCCTTAAGCTTTTATTTTGTGCCCTGTCTCCTGCGGAGCCGCTATTCCCCATGGTCCTTACGGAGTCCCAGCATCCACTACGGACTACGAGAAATAGATTTATCGGTAAGTAAAATCTTATTTTTCATAGTGTCCAGAAAATGGAGCCCTGGTGTATAATGAAACTTGATAGAAGAAAAAAATCCGATCTCGCCACCAATTCAATGCAAATTAAAGCATACCGAAACTTACATCAAGGAAAATAAAAAAAAGCACATAAAGGTATCTTTTGTCTAATCAGTTGGTAATGGTAGAGCGTACCTCACTCACGTGTTTAGCGCGTGCATTCCATATATAAAGATATCTTTAAAAGATGGTCCAGCGAGGTCAATTCAGTAAAAAAAATTGATTTTTATTTCACAAAAAGCCAATTAAAAATATTTAAACAATAAAAGATGCAAAATGTCCATATATCTCACTCATAAGGTGTCAACAGGGGACATTAGGAGAAGATGTTAATAACTCCAATACAGATGGGTGATCTGGAATACCCTCTGAAAAACCCAGTGTACCCCACAGGTGGAAATGGTGGCCAAACTTGCTTCAATGGTAAAATGGAAAACTCCACTCTCAGCATGCACAAACGCTGTTTCGACCATATAGGTCTTTTTCAAGGAGTGTACATCTTCAATTTGAATATCAGGAACTGGACTATGGGTGCTCCTTCCAGCACTTGCAGGGGGCGTGCAAATGGTGGAAGGAGCCACCTCTTCCCGTCCAGTGTTGGGAAGGCCAGGCATCGCAACCGACACAATTGGACACTCCTTGTGGATTTGTGATTTAGTAGAACGCACAGTTCTTTGCTGTGCTTTTGCCAGCTTAACTCTTTTCATTTTTCTAGTGGAAGGATGAGTGCTTCCATCGTCATGTGAAGCTGAATCACTAGTCATGAGGAACATAGGAGAGGGCATTAGCCGTTCCTTGCCACTCCGTGTCGTAAAAGGCATATTGGCAACTTTACGCTTACCCTCAGATGATTTTAATTTAGATTTTTGGGTTATTTTACTGAGCTTTTTCTTTTTGGATTTTACATGCTCTCTACTATGACATTGGGCATCGGCCTTGGCAGACGACGTTGATGGCATTTCATCATCTCTGCCATGACTAGTGGCAGCAGCTTCAGCACTAGGTGGAAGTGGATCTTGAGCTTTCCCTATTTTATCCTCAAAAATTTTGTTCTCCATTTTTTAATGTGTGGAATTATATTCCAGTAATATATCTGGAATTAGACGGCAATAATGTCTGGAATATACCACTGTGACTGGAATGATGATGACCTATGCACAGTGACAGGACACTACTACAGCACTCTACAGCAGCAAGATGCAGCACAAGACACTGTACTAGTATTAGTAATGTAGTATTACTGAGCACCACAAGACACTGAGCACTGATTATACTGAGCAGTGATGATACTGAGCACTAATACTGAGCACTGATGATACTGAGCACTGATACTGAGCACTGATGATAATGAGAACTGATGATACTGAGCACTGATGATAATGAGCACTGATGATACTGAGCACTGATTATACTGAGCACTGATGATACTGAGCACTGATACTGAGCACTGATGATACTGAGCACTGATTATCCTGAGCACTGATGATACTGAGCACTGATACTGAGCACTGATGATACTGAGCACTGATGATGCTGAGCACTGATACTGAGCACTGATGATAATGAGCACTGATGATACTGAGCACTGATGATACTGAGCACTGATACTGAGCACTAATAATGAGCACTGATGATACTGAGCACTGATTATACTGAGCACTGATGATACTGAGCGCTGATACTGAACACTGATGATACTGAGCACTGATTATACTGAGCACTGATGATACTGAGCACTGATGATACTGAGCACTGATGCTGAGCACTGATGATACTGAGCACTGATGATACTGAGCACTGATACTGAACACTGATACTGAGCACTGATGATAATGAGCACTGATGATACTGTAAATACCAAATTGCTTTCTAACAAATATTTAAAATGCCCGCTCTAATATATACTGTAGACGCCTGCACATCTTATTACCATGTGCCATGAATGTGCTCTATACATCACAAAACACTGCATCCCATAAGAGAAAACAATACACCCACACATTATCTGAGTTCCAAAGCTCATTGATGTATATATTTGTTATTAAAAGGATATGTATTCAATATATCACAATGTACAGTATACATATAGTTACATGGTTACAATTTATACAGTAAGCAGTTAATACAAACTAAATCAAATACATACAGTTACAGGACAGCAAATACATCACCATATCTTTCTCATATAAATTCTTTCCTCCATATCACTCTTTCTCTCTCTGTAAATAAATACAGGAACTGGTCTGGCAACATCTCCACCATCGTCTGGGACAAAACAGCAACTCCTGTGTGTCTGATCAGCAAATGTGCTATCTAGTTTGGGGGAGTGCACACATCTAGTCTAAGGGAGGGAACTTTCTCATTCATGATGAGTCACTGGTCTATTTGTATGCTAACAAAGTTCAGCCTTGAAGACATCAAAAGGGCTGGCCTGAGTTTCCTGTCCACCAACTGTTTGGAATGTCCATTGTCCTAATAAGAGTGACTTTAGCTTTCATACATTTAATCATAACTACTTGTTGCAATGTCCTACAACCTTAATAACAAGTATCAAATGAATCTACACATTAATTTGGTTGCTTTAATACCAAATACGACATGTCTATCTTGCTCTGCTCCAATAATACACATACATGACGTTACTCCATTTTATAATTTTAAATCATTATGATGTCTGGCGCTTGATATTATTATAATTATGTGCTGTATGAAATATGTGTCGAATCCATCTCTGTGGCATGTCCGTGTAAATGCGTATGTTACCATATATTGCTGTGCTCGCTGCGCGTATTTTCAAGCATAGCGACTCATAATGTGTGGAGTCTGTATGTTCTCTCTATGTTATATTTTTGACATCGACAGTCCACCCTTTGGCAGTAAACAATAACTGCCATAAGTTATTAACATAAGAAAATATTTCAGACAATAATCGGTGACCTAGACACAAGTATGTATTAATTTCGCAAATCAGATGTTTGACAATATTTGGGGAAGACAGGGAGGATGACTAGACATCCTCTATATGCATTCGGCAGTCACGGGACCACTGGTTGGGTGTGGGACAACATTCAACTTATAGAGTATGCTGGGACAGTGCTTTGGCCTATAACGTCTGATTTGGACGAACATTTTGCACATACATGTACCTACGTCTTTGTACACTGATGTTTGGATTCGATTGAGGTTCTGCTGGGTAGATGAAGAAGACACAAACAAATCATGAAAGTGACATATAAAATTTTCATGATCTACATATTCCTATCATTTTCTGAACATTGTTTCCATTTCTGGAACGTATGCTAGGTCTGTTTAATCATTGAACAAGGGTTATAAGTAGTGTCCTTTCTAGATAACATAAACCTTCAGAGTTCGGGGAGAGCCACTCATAAACCTTTCTTCCACATATATTAATGAGCTCTTTATCTGCAATGTGTGAATAGCCATTGTCTGATTGTTCCTGATTACCTCCCAGTTTCCTGAAATTGGTGAGATTTAAACATACCAAGGATTTATCTATGATACTGGTGGATCTTAAGGCTAGGGGGTCTAGTTATATTATACTCTTTGTCCACCGGTCCCCTCCCCCTTCTGTGTAATTCAAGTACCTCAGCTAACTCTAAAAAGAAATAAAAAAATATGGCACTAATCCTGCATCTGTTCGTGTTAGAGGTACCTGTGAGCACATCCAACATTCCGTTTGGTTTAAGACCTTTACCTACTAGTGAGTGGTAATCACTCAAGGGATGTCTGTCACCTTATTGCTAGACTGACATTTCTGGATGCTCTCATCTTCAAATATGGTGTCACAATAACTACAAAATACAGTATTCCTCAGACAATAGCCTATCACGTTACCTCCGAACACCATAACTACTAGACCTTTGATTTTTCTCTGGCTTTAACAAACTGATCAGCTAATCCTGGGATCCTATAAGGAAATCACTCCTTTCTCCAGAACCAGTTCCAGTCCCACACTAGACTCCTCATAAAAAAAACTCGCAAAAATAGAATGTCCTGAAAAATAATGTTTGTCAGCTGGAAAGAGAGAAAAGAGAAATAGAACAAAACAACTCTTGTCCATAGCAAATCAATTACAACGACTGGTCTTTCTGTGATCCTTTAGCATGCTCAGGTAGTGTTCAACAGTGCCGCCTCTCAATCTTCACGGAACAGACTCCCTGGTGATACTTTTTGCGATCTCAATCCATTTACGAGTTCCTTCCGGACTACCGACTTTACTGCAATGGAAATCATGGACCCAAGTCTCTCTCGGCTACTTTCACTGGGATAGTGCTGTCAACAAAACTTGGTACGGTCCTTCCCACCTGTCTATTAGGCAACCTGAGCATAAGAACAATCACACAGTCTCTTGGTTCACAATCAAGACAGTTAGTATTTGGCATACCAGCAATCAACAGTTTCAAGTTCTTTTGTCAAGTTCTCAAATGCTGGCTCATCTCAATAAGGTACTGTACTGTCACCTCATTGGTGTATTTCTGATCATTGTGCGGATCAATCCTGACATGAGGTTGTCTTCCAAAAAAAAACAAAAACACACAAATACCAAAACAAAAACAAATTTCGAAGAGGGTGATTCGTTAAGTGAAGATCTGGGAGTGGTGTGTTTGCAATGTAGAGTACCATGAGCATAACTCAAAAAAAAAGAAAGAAAAAAAATCTCTAAAGGAGAGAAAGAAGAAGAAAAGGAAAAAGAAAATGTCAGGTTTGCCATTCACCAACAGGCATATAATCTATCTCTACAAAATTTCCCTTCACCAGTATTCTCATCCTACCTCCACCCTATGTGCATGACAAGGCACACTGCAGTAATACTGGTGTCATCCTGCTGTTGGGATATACTGGGTTTGGGCAGAAACTCTGAAGGACCTAGGCATGTGGAGTTTGAACTGTAATTGGGTCCATGTATTGTACCACCCTGTGTGAACGCAAAAGATGAAGAGGAAACTGTAGAGAAACAGAATAGAGGTTGGTGACAGATGAGTTTGTAGAGGTGGAGAAGATTTTATAAAAATTTGACAACTGGATTGGGCACTACGGGGAAGTGATTCTCTACTTGGTCTACTTCCCTTAAAAAAAATTCTGTGTTTGTCGTATCGCTATTGGGACTATCCCAGCCATCAATCCAGTGTCCTGTCCATCCTAAGTTCATAGGGAACCCGGTATCTGTAAGATAATTTCCTCTACCTGTGATGGACATGCATCTAGAACAGTGAAATGTAACATTAGTCTTCGTGGGTGTCTAACATACTTTGTACTTCCTGAGCGGGAGCACATTATATGTATATCATATCTAACAAAGCTCCTGTTAAGTTAATCAGGGGCCATTTCTGATAGGAAAAAGAAGCAAAAGTTTAGAGGCCCCATCTTAACCCCAGCAAGTTTTGTCAAAGGGTAATGTTGCATTTATTTTGTTCTTCCCATTAGCCGAATCTGTGTTTTCTATATGGCTTATGATTCCTTACTATATGTCCCTTGGTCCCATCTATGGGGTATATTTACAAAGATCCGTGTTTTGGCCGTTTTGAAGGGTGTTTGAACTCGAATGGTATCGGGTGCATTTTACTGCAACTTTTTGAATCCTGATACGATCATTCACTAAGCTGCCGAGTTTTGCACATTCGTTTTTTCCGATGTCGATGTGATTCGTAATATCAGGCAGTGTTTTACGGGAGTGATGAGTAAAACACTGCCTGACAAAACACAAGGAATCCCGGCCAGATCTGTGAGATCCATGCAGGGCTTCATTGTGTACCTTAAAAAGTTGATTAAAGTCTTAAAAAATCTGAAAAAAATTGCGTGGGGTCCCCCCTCCTAAGCACAACCAGCCTCGGGCTCTTTGAGCCGGTCTTCGTTGAAAAAATATGGGGAAAAAAATGACAGGGGTTCCCCCATATTTAATCAACCAGCACCGGGCTCTGTGCCTGGTCCTGGTTCCAAAAATACGGGGGACAAAAAGCGTAGGGGTCCCCTGTATTTTTGAAACCAGCACCGGGCTCCACTAGCCGGGTACATAATGCCACAGCCGGGGGACACTTTTATAGTGGTCCCTACGGCCCTGGCATTACATACCCAACTAGTCACCCCTGGCCGGGGTACCCTGGAGGAGTGGGAACCCCTTAAATCAAGGGGTCCCCCCCCTCCAGCCACCCAAGGGTGAAGCCCGAGGCTGTCCCCCCCCATCCAAGGGCGGCGGATGGGGGGCTGATAGCCTTTTGAAAAAATGTGAATATTGTTTTTAGTAGCAGTACTACAAGTCCCAGCAAGCCTCCCCCGCAAGCTGGTACTTGGAGAACCACAAGTACCAGCATGCAGTGGAAAACCGGGCCCGCTGGTACCTGTAGTACTACTACTAAAAAAATACTCCCCAAAAAACAGGACACACACACACTGTGAAAGTATAATTTTATTACACACATGCACACCTCCAAACATACATACTTACCTATGTTCGCACGAGGCTCTGTCCTCTTGTCCCTGTAGAATCCTTGGGGTACCTGTGAAAAAAATTATACTCACATAATCCAGTGTAGAATCAGACCTTTGTATAATCCACGTACTTGGCAAAATAATAAAACGGAAACCCGACCACGCACTGAAAGGGGTCCCATGTTTACACATGGGACCCCTTTCTCCCGACTGCCAGGACCCCCCCTGACTCCTGTCAAAGAGGGTCCCTTCAGCCAATCAGGGAGCGCCACGTCGTGGCACTCTCCTGATTGGCTGTGTGCTCCTGTAGTGTCTGTCAGGCTGCACACGGCAGAGATACAATGTAGCGCCTATGCGCTCCATTGTATCCAATGGTGGGAACTTTGCGGTCAGCGGTGAGGTTACTTTCGGTCAACCGCTGACCGCAAAGTTCCCACCATTGGATACAATGGAGCGCATAGGCGCTACATTGTATCTCTGCCGTGTGCAGCCTGACAGACACTACAGAAGCACACAGCCAATCAGGAGAGTGCCACAACGTGGCGCTCCCTGATTGGCTGAAGGGACCCTCTTTGACAGGAGTCAGGGGGGGTCCTGGCAGTCGGGGAAAGGGGTCCCATGTGTAAACATGGGACCCCTTTCAGTGCGTGGTCGGGTTTCCGTTTTATTATTTTGCCAAGTACGTGGATTATACAAAGGTCTGATTCTAGTTACACTGGATTATGTGAGTATAATTTTTTTCACAGGTACCCCAAGGATTCTACAGGGACAAGAGGACAGAGCCTCGTGTGAACATAGGTGAGTATATATGTTTGGAGGTGTGCATGTATGTAATAAAATTATACTTTCACGGTGTGTGTGTCCTGTTTTTTTGGGGGTATTTTTTTTGTAGTACTACAGGTACCAGCGGGCCCGGTTTACCACTGCATGCTGGTACTTGTGGTTCTCCAATTACCAGCTTGCGGGGGAGGCTTGCTGGGACTTGTAGTACTGCTACTAAAAACAATATTCACATTTTTTCAAAAGGCTATCAGCCCCCCATCTGCCGCCCTTGGATCGGGGGGACAGCCTCGGGCTTCACCCCTGGCCCTTGGGTGGCTGGAGGGGGGGACCCCTTGATTTAAGGGGTTCCCACTCCTCCAGGGTACCCCGGCCAGGGGTGACTAGTTGGGTATGTAATGCCGGGGCCACAGGGACCACTATAAAAGTGTCCCCCGGCTGTGGCATTATGTACCTGGCTAGTGGAGCCCGGTGCTGGTTTCAAAAATACGGGGGACCCCTACGCTTTTTGTCCCCCGTATTTTTGGAACCACGACCAGGCGCAGAGCCCGGTGCTGGTTGATTAAATATGGGGGAACCCCTGTAATTTCCCCCCCCATATTTTTTCAACCAGGACCGGCTCAAAGAGCCCGAGGCTGGTTATGCTTAGGAGGGGGAACCCCACGCAATTTTTTTTCCAGTTTTTACACTAAACAGACCCTTTCCCTTAGTTAACCATGCACAGATCTCACTGATCCGTGCATAGTTATCCAAACTCGACTGGAAAAAGCATGTCTATTTTTTGGCAGCTTTTTTTAACGAATCGAAAAAAAATAGACCCGCACTTGAGCACTCAGAGACTAACACCCAAATACGAATGAATAGTGAATGCCCGTATTGTATGAAATAACAGCCGCGTTTGACCGATGGTCTATTCATTCGTATTTCAGAACTTTGCCAATCAAACCATTACGAATAGACCAGACACTGCCGAGTTTTCTGCTTAGTGAATTCCCGGATTGGGACTTAGAAAAAAAAACACAAATCGGCCAAACTCGGATTTTTAGTAAATACTGGCCCATGTGTTTAATAATGTGGCTTGTGTTTTCTGTCTAGGGGGTCTATATTGACTATGTGTCCTACTACTCCTACAATCTCTGGCAAAATGCCCTTCCTTCCTACAAGTGTAACATATTATTGACCTTGACTTATCATTAGGGATCTGGGGTTTGGACTGATGGGTCTTTCCTGTATGTGCCTGTATACTTACCGTCCTCAACCTCTCCACCTGTTGTTCTCTGCACCTAGCACTATTCTTGTGATGTTCAATAGCACACTCTCTAAGATTAGCTACTGTGACCCTTTTCCAATTTGGCAAGGAAGTCTGCACCCTGACCCTCAATGCCTTATTGAGCCCGTCCATTAGCACAGAGACAGCTACCTCCCATTTGCCGAATTAGTGTTTACCAGTGATCTTATCCAGACGGAGAGTTTTCTATTACTGCAAAAGACAAAAAAAAAAAAAAAGTTTAACAAGCTTCTAGGTCATGAGAAGTATTCATTCAATCCTTCTCATCCCGTATTAAGGGTCTTTACATGGTCCAACAAACATTTCCGAGCTCATCTTGACTAGGGGCATTGCTAGGAATGAATACTTCTTATATGGTAACTAAAAGAAATACCCGGGGGTTACCCTGTCTCTGTCCGCTTTCCTACTGGCAAATACTAATGTGCGGACAGGTTTTTCTCCATTTCTGACGTTAATTTCTTGATTTTTATTTTATTTTTGGGTTTTACTATATATGTACATGAATGATACCATACTTACCATTTCCACTGGTCTCAGCCACTTCCGCCGCAGGCTACTGCTCTTCTTTTACCGGTTGGATACTCCTCTGAGTGCATGAGAGATGGCTGAAACCAATCAGGTCTCCTTCTCCTCCTAAATAAAACTTCAACATTCATTAATACATATATAGGTTATAGTCATATTTTTCATATTTTTATTTTCTATAGTTTGTATGCTGGCCGTAACTGCTTCCACATCTACATATGGCGGTGTACTTGCTTTCTCTTTTTCTTCCTACTTGTTTATTGTTGCTACAAGTTCAAACACTTCTTATATTTCCATTCTTGTCTTATATGACTTTGGTTAGACATACCACCTGCAATACCTTAGGATCAAACTCATCAACCCCTCTTGCTGCCACAGGTTTAAACAATTTGTATGAAAAAAAAAACTACTAAACAGCGCCTCAACGACAATATTAGAAATGTATGTGTTAATTATAATTAAAAACTCCTGAGAGACTGCGCTTGCTGACAACACTATGTGGAGTGATAGGGCAGACAAAAAAAAAAGAACAACGGCTGCGCTGTATATCAGGAGTTAAAAGAGAGAGCCAATGTGTAAATGTATAAAATTTCAGTTCGGATTGCACCTGATGTTCACCTGAGCAAGGTGTGCACAGAGGAGGGGTACTGAACCGTTTCGTCACGTTCACGTGGTGAACGTCAGGTGCAATCCGAACTGATTCAGCCATAACACCATTTGATTACTCCATCACTACAGGCGGCCGCCCTTTACCATACCGCTCCGGTCAGCGAAAATCATCCGGCGGCTATTGCATCTCCTCTCTGCTGCATAGTGTTGTGGGCATCGCGGGACTTTTAGCCAAGGATGCTCGGCTAATTAACCAGCCCACCAGAGAGGTAAAAACCTGTATAATTATTCTACTTGATGACCTTGAGCTGCTAACCATTTGGAACTGCACCCTCAGCACTTTACTCATCTCCACTTCAGCTACCTTTAGCAATTTGTGGAGTACGGACATTGACAATTCATATTTATTATTAAGTACATGGCAAAATAGTCTATGAATTACCTGAGACAATTTTAGGTGTGTTTCTGTAGTTTTTTTTTATCATTATCCACATGTTTTTATTTTGTGAAGCATTGCTAATAAATTTTATACATTTACACATTGGCTCTCTCTTTTAACTCCTGATATACAGCGCAGCCGTTGTTCTTTTTTTTTTAAACAATTTGTATGTCTGACCCTTTGTTTTCTGGATTTAATCAGACATATTTTAATCTTTACGTTCTGTAACACCTCTGATTCAAAGCTACCCATCTTTGGGAATGGGGCCCTATCTTCTGCAGTCATACGTACCCACTCATTGCAAAAAGCCTCTGTGTGTGAACCATATTTTTCACACATAATAAACCTTGCTGAACCTCTCGGCCGCAATTCTGACCTTCTCGGTCCCAACTCTTCTGCCTGAACCCTAGTTACCAAACGCCCACTGCTTGTGCAATTGGATCCCATCGCAGACTTTTTGCCAATAAACGCAATCCCCAATGCACACCGCAAATAGACGGTGAAAGACACCTAGCGCTTTCACTCGCTCCTTCTCTGCTGACGTACCACGACTCACTCCAATAGTGACCACCGCGTACCCAGTGAGGCCCTAACTGGCTTCTATTCACTGGAAGTTTTTAGGAGTAACTTACCTCTTCCAGCGAATATCCGCCGCTGAAGAATATCCTGAGAGAGACCAGCGAATACTTTCCTTTTTGACTTACACAAATCACGCTTGCGTATGCTCTACACAGCGATAATGATACCGTGATTTTACGCAAAAGCTCGTAAAAGGGGTATCAAGTTGCGCTATGTATCGCACCCACAAGCATGCGGTCCAATCGCACAGCGTATAGGTACTTGTTAACTATCCGCCTTACGACCACTGGAATCGAATCACAAGCTGCGAAACCTCAGCCGGAGCGTAATACAAAACCTATAAACTTCAATTCACAATTTCTATACTTCTGCACAATGCACAATTCTATATCACGCTCCTCTACAAATCACCTCATGATTTGCGTATTATCTCTACCTTTATTAACGTGAGTCAGCCGCCTCATGCCACCAAGTCTCTACTCGATGTACCCACGGGACTCGAATTTCCGGGGTTCAAATCCTCTCACTCCGCTTTCACTCACTCAAATACACCTTGTTTTTTCTTTTCTGTACAGAAAATTGTTTACTCCCTTTAGGTCAGTAGATTTATTGCAGAGGTGCTTACAGTTTTTAAACTAAATTTTAGAGTAACCTGCTTTTGAAACCGGATAGTTAAGTGCTATTGTATTAAATGTCTACTATCCCACCGTAATTGAACAAATATTGTGTGCTTTGTACTTAGCATCTGTATTCCTACGCAACCTTGCGTAACCACGCGACCAGCGTGCCTTTTACACTACGAGTGCTCTCCTGTACTTTGTCCGGACCACGCGTACAAACGTGCATCTGCAATAAAACAAATCACACAATCTCTATAAATGTGAGCAATACAAACTATAATTACTCACTTAATACACCCCACACTTGTTCCGTATAACCCTTTATGACTGGGCCAGAACTGCGTTTTGTGTTTTCTTATAGTTACTCCCTTAAATACATTTATTTCAAATTTATCTATATAGCAAACAAATGTATCCGATTTCACACAGATCTATAATGACTGCAATAATCTATAATTTAAATGATATGATTCAGATTGGATAGCTATCTTGCAGAACATACACTGATATAAATATACACATAATTATAATAATATTATATATATGTATCATTCACTGGCCTTCTATGAGACACGTTATCTCTTCACTGCCTCTAATTTTCATATCAAAAATATTTGCTTTTCACTACTAAAAAAAAAGTAGTTACACAGGTAAATTTGCATTTCAATGGCTATACTCCCTAGTAAGCAGACTCTACAAGTCTTGGAAGGAAAGAAAAAAACAAAAAACAAAACAAAACTCTTTTCTCTTTCTTTTTCACAGACAAGAAGAAAAAAAATAAAAAAATTCACTTATCTCACCATTTACTCTCACTAGGCCCAATTGAAACTATTTGTAATTGACTATCGCATGGGTTAAATAAATTCATAAATGGTGCTGGATGTGACAAAGGAAACTGATTGTTCTGAGCACACTGAAAATCAGCTATTTAGAAAGTGACCTTCCTAAAATGGCCACTGCTCCTCCCCCTTCCACATCCATGAGGTTTACACAAGATGGTGGACAGGCCATGTGGTTAGGCCAAAATGGAGGACAAACCATGCGGCTCCTTTGTCACAAAGAAATCACAAATTATACAAGCACCAGAAGTTACTTTAGAAACATAGAAACATAGAATTTGACGGCAGATAAGAACCACTTGGCCCATCTAGTCTGCCCCTTTTTTATTTTATCCTTTAGGCAATCTCAACCTGTCAGGAATCGACTCACCACAGTCACATCTGTCCGCCGGTGCGGACTCCGTCCAGGGTCCCTGCGTTCTGCTGTCATCCGCACCTCTGCCCTCAGATGTCATCCTGGGCTTGGGAGCGCTCCTGTGACAGCTGGCGTGTAGCACGCCGCGTTCCCGCCGGGCCGCGGCATGGGCGCCGCCATGACAGTCTCCATCGGTCAGAGCACGGCGGCCAATCCGGTGCTTGGCCGCACCTACTTTCCTCACTCCCACCAATGCCTGCACATCAGGGGGTATATCTGGAGCTGCAGGATCAGTCTGTGATCATCCTGAACTTTGTGTCACTCCTGCGACCCATGTGTCTGGATCTGGTACCTGTTCCTCCGTGTTCCTGGTTACCTGCCTATACCTCCGTGTTCCTGGTTACCTACCTGTGACTTTGTGCTCCAGGTATACTCTACAGCTCCGTGGAACTACAAGCCTCAGCATTACCTGCTTCTGTTTACAGGCTTCACACTAATCACCAACTCAGTGTGCTTCAGCCTAGCAGTAGAGACTCGCTCCAGGTGCATTCCATCTCCTCACCTGTGATGCAGCTTGCTTGCTGCCTGTGCCTCATCACCTGCACTGTGAACATTGCCAGTCTTCTGCCTCTGCTACCAGGTTTGCTGTATGTTACCATCTCTGCTGGTTCCATGTTTTAAACTGCTCTGGTTCCCATACCAGATTATCTTCTATCAAGTTATCATTCATCAGTTATCATTCATCAGTTATCATTTCATCCATTATCATAATCTCTGTTACCATAGACTTTCAGCTCCCACGCTGTACCATTGACATTGCATTCCTTATTGTTTATTTCTGCTGCCTTTTGTGAACTTTGTGTTAATAAACATCATTGCGCCCATGCGCAGAAACTTAAACCAGCCTCCTCACTTTCTCCCTCCTACCTCCACTGACCCACTAGCGCCCCCTCCGGGGACACAGACAAAACCTAGTCTGACAGTAAGTTCAGGATGGATGGACTCGGACGGTGGTCGGAGTGTGGGGTCAGAGGCCTTACAAAATCTGGTCTCCCGTTTGGACGGTCAAGAGGCTGTGCAGCAGCAGATGTTTCAGTTCCTGCAAGGGATGTCCTCCCGGATTGATACACTACAGCAAACCCTGCCTAGTGTACCTACTACTACAGTTCTGGTTACTCCAGCACCTGCCAGTGCTGTGAGTTCTTCCATACCGGCTGCATCAACTCCAGTGTCACGCTTGCACCTGCCTGTGCCTAGCAAGTATGATGGCAGCCCAAAGTCATGTCGCGGGTTTCTTAACCAATGCGAAATCCAGTTCGAATTATTGTCACACAATTTCCCCACGCCAACATCCAAGGTTGCCTACATTATCTCACTGCTCTCAGGTTCTGCCCTGAGTTGGGTGTCTCCTCTGTGGGAACGTGCTGATCCTCTGATGAACAACTACGCTGAATTCGTGTCAACCTTCAGACGGATCTTTGACGAGCCGGGTCGTGCAACATCAGCCTCTGCAGATCTTATGCAACTTCGTCAAGGTACCCGTAGTATGGGCCAATATGTCATCCAGTTCCAGACGTTAGCCTCAGAGATTCAGTGGAACAATCAAGCCCTGGTAGCAGCCTTCTGGCATGGACTTTCAGATCGGATTAAGGATGAACTGGCAACCCGCGATCTCCCTGTGCAATTGTCTGATTTAATTTCCCTGTGCATCAAGTTGGACTCTCGCATTCGCGAACGCAACAGTGAACGTACTCGTAGTGAGCCGCGCAGGTCAAGAATGGTACCTCCTGTACAATTTCAGTCTCCACCTTCTGATGAGCCTATGCAAGTAAATAGGTCCCGCCTAACTCCTGAGGAGAGGTCAAGAAGACTTCGTGAGAGACTGTGTCTTTATTGTGCGGCTGCAGGTCACCAGATTAATTCTTGTACAGTGCGTTCGGGAAACGCCAGATCCTGACTTGTAAAGGAGGAGTCAAGTTGGGATCTTCTAGTCAAGCTCCTTCAAATCAAGACCTTCTTCTTCCCGTGACTTTAGAAACTTCGGCTGGTCTTCAATCTGCATCTGCGTTAGTGGACTGTGGAGCCGCAGGAAACTTAATCACTCAAGCTGCGGTAAATAAATTTTGTTTGCCAGTCTGTGAGCTTTCATACCCAGTCTACATTACCGCTGTGGATGGTAGCCGAATCTCCAAGGGGAATATCTCTCACCAAACTGTACCAGTGGTTTTGGGAGTTGGGTTCCTGCACTCAGAATTAATAAAGTTCTTAGTTATTCCTCAGGCAACCCAAGAGATCGTTCTAGGTATGCCCTGGCTCCAGCTACATAATCCACAGATTGATTGGTCTACATTACAACTTACTTCCTGTGGTTCACATTGCCACCAGTCCTGTTTAGCCCAAGTTTGTCCTATCAAGTCTACCGAAGTCAAAACCCAGTCAAGTCTTCCTGCGGCTTACCAAGATTTCTCTGACGTCTTCAGTGAAAAAGCCGCTGATGTTTTACCGCCCCATAGAGAGTGGGATTGCCCCATTGACCTCATTCCTGGCAAGAAACCACCTAGGGGGCGTACCTATCCGTTGTCCGTTCCTGAAACTGAAGCGATGAGCGACTACATCAGGGAGAACTTACAGAAAGGATTCATCCGTCCTTCATCTTCACCCGCTGGTGCGGGCTTCTTCTTTGTTAAGAAAAAGGATGGAGGATTACGTCCATGTATCGACTACCGGGGTCTCAATGACATTACCATCAAAAATAGCTATCCATTACCACTCATCACCGAATTGTTTGACAGAGTTAAGGGAGCCCGCATCTTCACCAAGTTAGATCTCCGCGGTGCCTACAACCTCATCAGAATCCGGAGTGGTGATGAATGGAAGACAGCTTTTAATACTCGAGATGGTCATTACGAGTACCTGGTAATGCCATTCGGGTTGAGTAATGCCCCAGCAGTGTTCCAGCATTTCGTGAACGAAATCTTCCGTGACGTTCTGTACAAATACCTTGTGGTTTATCTGGATGATATCCTCATCTTCTCTCAAGATCTCTCCTCTCATCGTCTACAACTCCGTGAAGTCCACCGA
Organism: Pseudophryne corroboree; assembly: GCF_028390025.1. Taxonomy (NCBI): domain Eukaryota; kingdom Metazoa; phylum Chordata; class Amphibia; order Anura; family Myobatrachidae; genus Pseudophryne; species Pseudophryne corroboree. The sequence goes on along the minus strand of NC_086451.1, from coordinate 309,103,258 downwards.
CGTCTTCGTGAGAACCGGCTCTACGGAAAACTATCCAAGTGTACCTTTGAAGTTTCTTCTATACCCTTCCTGGGGTATATAATTTCCGGATCGGATCTCCAGATGGACCCGACAAAGTTGGAAGCCATTGCCAATTGGTCCATTCCAAATTCTCTCAAGTCTATTCAGCGATTCCTGGGATTCGCCAATTACTATAGGAAATTTATTCGAGGATTCTCAACTCTCATCGCTCCTATTACCAACTTAACTCGGAAAGGGGCAGATCATTCCAACTGGTCAGAAGAGGCGTTAGCGGCCTTCCAAAAGATCAAGCTGGCCTTTATATCTGCTCCAGTTCTGTCTCAACCAGATGTAAACAAGCCGTTCGAGTTGGAGGTGGATGCCTCTACCGTAGGAGTTGGAGCGGTTCTCTCCCAGAAGGGAACTGATGGGAAGATCCACCCCTGTGGATTCTATTCTCGTAAATTCCTCCCTGCAGAAGCTAACTATTCCGTTGGAGATCAAGAACTACTGGCGATTAAGCTGGCCCTCGAGGAATGGAGGTATCTCCTGGAAGGGGCCAAATATCCGTTCAACATCTATACGGATCATAAAAATCTGCTATATTTAAAGGCAGCCCAGTGCCTTAATCCTCGCCAGTCCCGGTGGGCTATGTTTTTCTCTCGTTTTAATTTTAAGCTTCATTTCCGCCCAGGTTCTCAGAACATTAAAGCTGACGCCTTATCCCGATCTATGGAGTCCGAAGAGGAAACGTCTAACTCAGTTCCGCATTCCATCCTGAGTCCAGTGGTATTTGCTGCATCTCAAGTTTCTCCGGCTTCTCCTCCTGGTAAGACTTTTGTTTCCCCAGAACTCCGTCCCAAGTTGCTGTCTTGGGCCCATCAGTCCAAGTTCACTGGACATCCCGGTGTCCTGAAAACTTTCAAGTTCCTCTCTGAGACATACTGGTGGCCAAAGATGAAAGCTGACATCAAGGATTTCGTGGCATCCTGTCCTAAGTGTGCACAGCACAAGATTCCTCGTCAGTCTCCAGCAGGTCAGTTACAACCATTATCTGTTCCCAGCCGTCCCTGGTCACACCTGTCCATGGATTTTATCTCCGACCTTCCTCCTTCTCAAGGATATAATACCATCTGGGTTGTGGTGGACAGATTTACCAAGATGGCCCATTTTGTTCCTCTCCAGGGTCTCCCTTCTGCCCCAAAACTCGCCCAAATCTTCCTACGGGAGATTTTCCGTCTACATGGTCTACCCTCAGAAATAATATCCGACCGAGGTGTTCAGTTTGTAGCGAGGTTTTGGAGGGCTCTCTGTTCTGCCATGCAAGTTAAACTGAAGTTCTCGTCAGCTTACCACCCTCAGACGAATGGGCAGACAGAGAGGGTAAATCTGGAATTGGAGACATTTTTAAGACTTTATGTTTCATCTTCTCAGGATGACTGGTTGGATCTGCTCCCGTGGGCCGAATTTGCCCACAATTTCTGCTATCACACTGCTACTGACACAACTCCGTTCTTTGCTGTATATGGGCAACATCCTCGTGTTCCAGATTTCCAAAAACTCCCTCACATTGATGTTCCTGCTGCCACTACTGCCCTGAGTCAGTTCTCTTCAACCTGGAGGAAGATTCATGCTTCTCTCAAGAAGGCCTCCAGCCGGTATAAGTACTTTGCTGACCGCAAAAGACGTGCAGTTCCTAGCCTGAAACCTGGGGACAAGGTTTGGCTTTCTACCCGGAACCTCCGTCTTAGGGTCCCGTCGATGAAATTTGCACCACGTTTCATCGGTCCCTTTCCCGTTGAAAGAGTCATCAATCCTGTGGCCTACAAGCTTAAGTTACCATCTTCTCTGCGAATACCTAATGCCTTTCATGTCTCTCTCCTCAGACCTTTAGTCCTGAATCGCTTCCAAAGAGCTCTTCCAGTCGGCCCCAAAGTTCGAACTCAGCGGGGCGTGGAGTTCGAGATAGAGAAGATTCTGGATTCCCGTTGCCGGTACGGTCGTCTACAATATCTTATCGATTGGTCCGGTTATGGTCCGGAGGAGAGAAGTTGGGTGAATTCCGCAGATGCCCATGCTCCAAGGTTGGTCCGTGTCTTCCTTAACACTCATCCTTCCAAGCCACGTGGGTGTTCAGTGCCCACCCTTAAAGGGGGGGGGGTACTGTCAGGAATCGACTCACCACAGTCACATCTGTCCGCCGGTGCAGACTCCGTCCAGGGTCCCTGCGTTCTGCTGTCATCCGCACCTCTGCCCTCAGATGTCATCCTGGGCTTGGGAGCGCTCCTGTGACAGCTGGCGTGTAGCACGCCGCGTTCCCGCCGGGCCACGGCATGGGCGCCACCATGACAGTCTCCATCGGTCAGAGCACGGCGGCCAATCCGGTGCTTGGCCGCACCTACTTTCCTCACTCCCACCAATGCCTGCACATCAGGGGGTATATCTGGAGCTGCAGGATCAGTCTGTGATCGTCCTGAACTTTGTGTCACTCCTGCGACCCATGTGTCTGGATCTGGTACCTGTTCCTCCGTGTTCCTGGTTACCTGCCTATACCTCCGTGTTCCTGGTTACCTACCTGTGACTTTGTGCTCCAGGTATCCTCTACAGCTCCGTGGAACTACAAGCCTCAGCATTACCTGCTTCTGTTTACAGGCTTCACACTAATCACCAACTCAGTGTGCTTCAGCCTAGCAGTAGAGACTCGCTCCAGGTGCATTCCATCTCCTCACCTGTGATGCAGCTTGCTTGCTGCCTGTGTCTCATCTCCTGCACTGTGAACATTGCCAGTCTTCTGCCTCTGCTACCAGGTTTGCTGTATGTTACCATCTCTGCTGGTTCCATGTTTTAAACTGCTCTGGTTCCCATACCAGATTATCTTCTATCAAGTTATCATTCATCAGTTATCATTCATCAGTTATCATTTCATCCATTATCATAATCTCTGTTACCATAGACTTTCAGCTCCCACGCTGTACCATTGACATTGCATTCCTTATTGTTTATTTCTGCTGCCTTTTGTGAACTTTGTGTTAATAAACATCATTGCGCCCATGCGCAGAAACTTAAACCAGCCTCCTCACTTTCTCCCTCCTACCTCCACTGACCCACTAGCGCCCCCTCCGGGGACACAGACAAAACCTAGTCTGACACAACCCTTTTTTAACCTTATTTCTTTGTAAGGATATTCATATGCCTGTCCCAAGCATGTTTAAATTGCCCTACAGTCTTAGCCTCTACCACCTCTGATGGGAGGCTATTCCACTTATCCACTACCCTTTCTGTGAAGTAATTTTTCCTTAAATTTCCCCTGAACCTCCCCCCCTCCAGTCTCAATGTATGCCCTTGAGTTCTAATACTTCTTTTCCTTTAAAGAATGTTTTCCTCCTGAACTTTGTTAAGACCCTTGATATATTTGAAAGTTTCTATCATGTCCCCCCTTTCCCTTCTCTCCTCCAAACTATATATGTTAAGATCTTTTAGCCTTTCCGGGTAAGTTTTGTGATGTAGGCCATGCACCATTTTAGTTGCCCTTCTTTGTACACTCTCTAATGTATTTATATCCTTCTGGAGATAGGGTCTCCAGAACTGGACACAGTATTCCAGATGGGGCCGTACCAATGACCTATACAGTGGCATTATCACTTCTTTTTTCCTGCTACTGATTCCTCTCCCTATGCAACCAAGCATCTGACTTGCCTTTCTCATTGCTTTGTTGCATTGCTTTCCTGCCTTCAAGTCACTTGAAATAGTGACTCCTAAATCTCTTTCCTCCTCAGTAGTTTCCATTATAGTACCCTTGATACTATACTTAGCCTTTGGGTTTTTGAGACCCAAGTGCATGATTTTGCATTTTTTAGCATTAAACTGTAGTTGCCACGTTCTTGACCATTTCTCAAGCCTACCTAGGTCATTAATCATTTGTTTGACCCCTCCCGGTGTGTCTACCCTGTTGCATATCTTTGTATCATCTGCAAAAAGGCATATCTTCCCTTCAATACCATCTGCAATGTCACCAACAAAGATATTAAAGAGAACTGGACCAAGTACAGATCCCTGGGGTACTCCATTGGTAACATTTCCCTCCATAGATTGCACTCCATTTACTACGACTGTCTGTTTCCTATCCTGCAACCAGGTTCTTATCCATTTAACTGATTTATAATCCACCCCCAGGCTTTCAAGTTTATTTAGCAGTCTGCGATGTGGGACAGTGTCAAATGCCTTACTAAAGTCTAGATATGCTACATCTACAGCTCCCCCTTGATCTATTATTTTCATCACAGAGTCAAAAAAGTCAATAAGATTTGTTTGGCATGATCTCCCACCAGTAAATCCATGCTGTTTTGGATCCTGTAAGTTGTTTGATTTAAGATATTCCACTACTCTTTCTTTTAATAGTTTTTCCATTACTTTCCCTACTACTGATGTAAGGCTTACTGGTCTGTAGTTACTTGCTTCTTCCTTGCTTCCACTTTTGTGCAGTGGAACTACATTTGCTCTTTTCCAGTCCTCTGGAATAGCACCTGTATTTAGTGACTGGTTAAATAATTCTGTTAAAGGTGTAACCAGCACATCTTTTAGCTCTTTGAGTATCCTTGGGTGTATCCCATCTGGTCCCATTGATTTATGCACTTTTAGTTTTGAAAGTTCTGTTAAGACCTTCTCCTCTGTAAATGTATTTTCATCTACCTTATTTTTATGAATGTCCTTGCAACTTAACTGTGGCCCCATCCCTTCTTCTGTAGTAAATACTGAGCAAAAATAATTATTTAGGTGATCTGCTATTGACTTGTCTCCCTCCACCAAATGCCCACTCTCTGTCTTAAGTCTTATTATTCCTCCATTTGATTTTCTCCTTTCACTTATATACTTAAAAAAAGTTTTGCCCCCTTTATCTACTGACTGGGCCATTTTCTCCTCAGCTTCTGCCTTTGCACGTCTGATCACTTTCTTAGCATCCTTCCGTCTGTCCAGATACACCTCTTTGTCGTTATTATTTTGAGTCTGTTTGTATTTCCTAAAAGCCATCTTTTTTGCTTTCACACTAGTTGATACTTCTTTTGTGAACCACACTGGCTTCCTTTTCCTGGTGCTTTTCCTAACCATTTTGATACAAAGGTCTGTTGCACTTAGCATTGCACTTTTCAGTTTTTTCCACCTCTCCTGCACTCCTTCCAAGTTCCTCCAGTCTGCCAATGAATCACTTAAACATCTCCCCATTTTTGCAAAGTCAGCATTTCTAAAATCCAACACCTTTGTTTTTGTGTGACAGGAGTTGGATCCTGTCTTTATACTAAACCATACTGCTTGATGATCACTGGATCCCAGGTGCTCACCCACATATATATCAGATATCCTATCACCATTTGTAAGAATTAGATCTAATATTGAGTCTTTGCGAGTGGGCTCCCTCACCAATTGCTTGAGAGATGCTCCCTGTAAGGAATGTAAAAATTTGCCACTTGTAGCTGAACTTGCAAAAGACCCCTCCCAATTTACATCAGGTAAATTAAAGTCTCCCGTGATTATGACTTCTCCCTTAAAAGCCATTTAAGAGATGTCCAACAATAGGTTCCTGTCCAAATCCTGCCCCTGGCCTGGTGGTCTATAGATCACCCCAATGCGAATAATGTCCTTCTTCCCAGTTTCTATGGTGACCCAAAGGGCCTCAGTTTTGGCTTCAATATTTTGTATTAAAGTAGCATTTATGCTTTTTTTCACATACATTGCTACCCCTCCTCCTATTTTTCCTATTCTATCTTTCCTAAATAAATTGTATCCTGGTATAGCTAAGTCCCAGTCATGATTCTCATTGCACCAAGACTCTGTAATTGGAACAAAATCCAGGTTATCCCTTGTCATTATTGCAATTAGCTCTGGAATTTTGTCTCCTAAGCTCCTAGCATTTGCATACATAGCTTTAAGAATTTTGTCTGTGCATTTGTTATTAGTAGCCATGTCCAGAGCGTACAAAATAAATGACAAGTTTAAAGTTGAAATTACCTGTTTGGGGATGTTGCTCAGTATTTGTTTTCTTTTACTAATCGGTAATCATACTCTGTCCTTTACACCATGACTACACCTTACTAAATATAAAGATATAGTACACCTGACCACAATGGTAAATGTTCAAAGGAGATAAACACCAGTCAGTATGCAATAATAAAATGTTTCACCGAGCAACTTCCCCACACATGCAGTGACATTTACAAGAAATCATTACATCAAGAAACATACATAAGTTTGCTTAAGAGAGAACTGTAGTGAGTAGATTGGGGATGCCTTTACATAGGTTTTTAAAAACAGATAATATGCATAAGATGAATTACATACTTTTGAGGCATTAAAGCAGTCCTTTTGTGGTAGTGTTGGTGTGTTGATGTTTCCCTTCTGTTTTCCTTCGGCTTAACGCAGGTATAACACTATTTTTATAATAACACTTTTATGTCAGCACTTCTATGGAAGCATGACCAGCCGATGGCTATCCAGCCATATACTAGACTTCAAATAGGAACAATATCCATGTGAATGCAATGATTGCAAACTCCACCCAATACAACCCCCCCTTTTAGCTAAGGCCATAAATTAGCTTAGAAAAACAGACATTACATACCAATAAGGCAGCCAACTATAGGGGGCATTCCGAGTTGTTCGCTCGTTATTTTTTTCTCGCAACGGAGCGATTAGTCGCTAATGCGCATGCGCAATGTCCGCAGTGCGACTGCTCCAAGTAAATTTGCTATGCAGTTAGGTATTTTACTCACGGCATTACGAGGTTTTTTCTTCGTTCTGGTGATCGTAATGTGATTGACAGGAAGTGGGTGTTTCTGGGCGGAAACTGGCCGTTTTATGGGTGTGTGCGAAAAAACGCTACCGTTTCTGGGAAAAACGCGGGAGTGGCTGGAGAAACGGAGGAGTGTCTGGGCGAACGCTGGGTGTGTTTGTGACGTCAAACCAGGAACGACAAGCACTGAACTGATCGCAGATGCCGAGTAAGTCTCTGTAAATAAATACAGAAACTGGTCTGGCAACATCTCCACCATCACCTGGGACAAAACAGCAACTCCTGTGTGTCTTATCAGCAAATGTGCTATCGAGTTTGGGGGAGTGCACACATCTAGTCTAAGGGAGGGAACTTTCTCATTCATGATGAGTCACTGGTCTATTTGTATGCTAACAAAGTTCAGCCTTGAAGACATCAAAAGGGCTGGCCTGAGTTTCCTGTCCACCAACTGTTTGGAATGTCCATTGTCCTAATAAGAGTGACTTTAGCTTTCATACATTTACTCATAACTACTTGTTGCAATGTCCTACAACCTTAATAACAAGTATCAAATGAATCTACACATTAATTTGGTTGCTTTAATACCAAATACGACATGTCTATCTTGCTCTGCTCCAATAATACACATACATGACGTTACTCCATTTTATAATTTTAAATCATTATGATGTCTGGCGCTTGATATTATTATAATTATGTGCTGTATGAAATATGTGTCGAATCCATCTCTGTGGAATGTCCGTGTAAATGCGTATGTTACCATATATTGCTGTGCTCGCTGTGCGTATTTGCAAGCATAGCGACTCATAATGTGTGGAATCTGTATGTTCGCTCTATGTAATATTTTTGACTTCGACTATACTGAGCACTGATGATACTGAGCACTGATACTGAGCACTGATGATAATGAGCACTGATGATACTGAGCACTGATACTGAGCACTGATGATACTTAGCACTGATGATACTACAGAGAAATGACACTGAGCAGCACGATGAAGCACAAGACACAGTACTAGTATTACTGAGCAGCACAAAAGCACTCTGGAATTGTCACCCCCCCAGATACCACTTTGACTGGAATGATGATGAATGATACACAGTCACAGGACACTACTACCACAGTACCCTACAGCAGCAAGATGCAGCACAAGAGAGACACTGTACTAGTAACTATTACTGAGCAGCACAAAAGCACTCTGGAATTGTCACCCCCCAGATACCACTGTGACTGGAATGATGACCGATGCACAGTCACAGGACACTACTACCACAGCACCCTACAGCAGCAAGATGCAGCACAAGAGAGACACACTACTAGTATTACTGAGCAGCAATAAGCACTGATACTGAGCACTGATATTGAGATTTGCCACTGAGAGAACGTAGCCACGTCCTCTCTGTACCCTGTACAATGCACGAGTGAAAATGGCGGCGATGCCCGGCTCTTTATATGGAATCCGAATCTCACGAGAATCCGACAGCGGGATGATGACGTTTAGCCTTGTTCGGGTTTTCCTAGTCAGGCGGGAACAACCGAGCCTGCCTCGGACCCGTGTAAAACACGTGGAGTTCGGGGCGGTTCGGTTCTCGGAGAACCGAGCCCGCTCATCTCTATAAAAAATATATAGATCTCCTATTTTGAATAGGAGAAACAACTATAGAATACTAAAGATCACTCTGCGCTATTTATATTATTGATCAGGCTTTGAAATAAGTGAAGTCACATGTACAAAAAATAATATTCTTTAATAAATGAATCACATCAACCAATGGGTATACTAAATACAATTGCCATATTAAACTTTTCAATCAAGATCAAACCATAAAGGTAAAATTCCTACTGCTTTGCATGCAATTAAATATACAACATATATTCTCCAGATATTAACACAAGCTACTTTAGCTATTGTAATAGAGGTGGATCAATTTGCTCTCTGGACTATACAAGTCTTTTATATATGCCACCACACTGAGATGACCGCAGTGTGTAAAGATAAAAAATAGATGAAATATCTTCGTTCTCTTATATGAATAGGACTGGAATGACACTAGTCCTGATATAATTCCTTAGCAGGTGCAAAAGATAAGGCACTTGACCCGACGGTCACATCTATGTCAATGATATAATAATTCCGAGCAACCAGTAGTTAAACTGCTTTACACGTAATTCTGTAAATATATGGGCAGACCGCCTGTATGCTATGACAAGCTCACCATCCGTGATTGTTGTGCGGTGAATCCAGCTGAAAGCATGCTGTGCTGGATGGGATGAGTGCGGCTAGGAGGCACCGGACGTCTCCGTCTTCCAAGATGAACATGCCGCTGCGACTTCCAATTACCGGTACGTGGGAAGGTTGATGTGCCACTTATACATGTGCCCAGAGTACCAGTGGCACTTATATGCTCACCCCACACACACATTTAAAGTGCCCCCCATGCAGTGTATCTTTCCTCATGTGCCCCTTCATGCAGCGTATCTGCCCTCATGTGCCACCCAGCCCCCCATGCAGCGTATCTGCCTTCATGTGCCCCACCCCACTCAGCATATCTGCCCTCATTTGCCACCCCCACCTTCCATGCAGCATATCTTCCTTCATGTGACCCCCCATGGGGCGTATCTTCCCTCATGTGTCCCCCCCCCCATGTGCTAACTGCTTATCCCTTGGAAGACACATGGGAACCTGAAGCAAGCACAGTCTCTAGGAGGACAGCCTCAGCAGACCACAGCACCACTGCTGAAAAGGACCCACAGGGACATCCAGAGATGGAGGATAGTGGACCAGTGCATCAACAGACCCAGACAGAGGAATTAAGCAGCTGCAGCCTGCGCTGGAGCCGCAGCACTGAATCCAAGATGGCAGGCTGCCATTGACGATAACGCCTGGAGCAGAGAGGCAGCCCTGTGGAACTCAGGAGGACCTAGGAGGAGATCCACCAACCCAGGCACGTCGGTCAGCAGCAGGAGAGGACCACCGCAGTAACAGGGAACACGGGATCCAGGCAGGAGAGACGGAGGAGCCACACCACCAGGGGCACCAGTGACCAGAGCCAGAGTTAGCACTGTGGCACTGCCTGTACAGAGGAGTCCCGTGGCCAGGCAAGGTGGGCCTGCAACGGGGTGGGACGATGAATCAATCAACACGCTTGGTGAGGGGGGATGGGGTCGGACATTAGGGGGTGCCTGTATGCACCATGCATCCCCCTTATGCATGCCTATACAGCCACCCCAGGAATAATTCTGGGCGTGACCTGTTTTGTAGACCCGGGTTGGCCCTTTAACACGGAGCTGGGACCCGGGTCACACCAACTTGCCCCGGCAATAACCCAGATTCTCAGCTCAGTGTGAAAGGGGTATAACTGTTCCTGACCTGATCACACCCAACATCCATCCACAAGCCAACCACAAGCCGAAAACAAAAAAAAGAAAACTCCTACTTGGACCTATGGAGCCTCCCTGGACCATCTCCAGGGCTAGGCTGGGGAGGGAGGCTGCTGCTGCTGCTGAAATGCAGCATCAGTCTCTGCTTTCTCCTTGCCTGATGTGCCACTGTGCTGCCACATAGCAGTCAGTGCTGTTTGACAGGAGAGAAGTGTTACGAGAGGTTAACCCTGATCATCTCTTCCTGGATTTACCCCTGCTATGCGGTCACTTGTAGCTCCTTGTCGATTATCCTTTCTGCACCTGCTATGTTTTCTTTCCACTGACAATCAATCAATATTAACCATACTTATACTTTAGTGACATGACAGGTGGGTTTAATGGAGCTGACTGGCTGTCTTCACATGAATGTTTAATCAAGTTGGGTACAGTATCCCGACAGTCAGGATGTCAGCGGTCAAAATACCAACAGCGGCATGCTGACTCATAATCCCAACACATTTTGTTAAGTACTGCAACCCTTACCCTCCCCATAACCCCTCTACACAGCCTAACCCTAACCCTCCCCTTCCGCAGTCTAACCATACATTTTTCTTAAAGTTATTGCTAAAAATGTATTTTACAAAAGCAGAATAAAAGATATTTAATTTTCTTGTACACTGCATAATACAAATTCTGGTCTTCAGCCTGCCTCAATCTAATTGTTTAAGTGGTAGCACGCCCTAGCCAAGACCAGGGGTGGATTGGGATGAAAAACCAGCCCGGGAAATTTACGGAAGTAGCCCTAATGGAGGTGGGGTCTGCTGAGGGTGTGTGGCCTGCCAAGGGGGGTGGGGGGTGGGGTGAGGATCCCTCCTCATAGGCCCTGATTCTAAGTTGGATGCCTGGTGTACATTCATGCACCAAGGGGGTCATTCCGAGTTGTTCGCTCGGTAAAAATCTTCGCATCGCAGCGATTTTCCGCTTAATGCGCATGCGCAATGTTCGCACTGCGACTGCGCCAAGTAAATTTGCTATACACTTAGTAATTTTACTCACGGCTTTTTCATCGGTCTGGCGATCGTAATGTGATTGACAGGAAATGGGTGTTACTGGGCGGAAACAGGCCGTTTTATGGGCGTGTGGGAAAAAACGCTACCGTTTCCGGAAAAAACGCAGGAGTGGCCGGAGAAACGGAGGAGTGTCTGGGCGAACGCTGGGTGTGTTTGTGACGTCAAACCAGGGACGACAAGCACTGAACTGATCGCAGATGCCGAGTAAGTCTGAAGCTACTCAGAAACTGCAACGAGGTGTGTAATCGCAATATTGCGATTACTTCGTTCGCAATTTTAAGATGCTAAGATTCACTCCCAGTAGGCGGCGGCTTAGCGTGAGCAACTCTGCTATAATCGCCTTGCGAGCGAACAACTCGGAATGACCCCCCAAATGTGCAAGGACTGAGACACCCACTGTCAGTGTGTGCAGATGCTGCAATCATGCTTTGTGCATCTTTTGATGCCACAATTGAAACTTTCTACATCCCAATGCTAGGTGCAGATTATCCATCTGAGTATGGCCTCCAATGTCATTGATTCAGTGTCTCAGTAAGCAACCACATTCAGCAACACACCTGCACTATGATACATCTGCATGCTTTTAGCCAACCCCCTGTAACCACCTAGGAATTCCCACACATTTCTAATACACTACTGCATGCGTCTGAATCTGTACTACAACTCTGCACAAACGCCATCCGGGCGAATGCACGGTGAAACTCAGAGGCATGTGCAGACAAAAAAACTTAGCAAAAAATAAAGCACTTTGGCCACCAAAGGGGAAAAAATAAAAACATTGGCCCTCATTCCGAGTTGATCGGTCGCAAGGCGATTTTAGCAGAGTTACACACGCTAAGCCGCCGCCTACTGGGAGTGAATCTTAGCTTCTTAAAATTGCGACCGATGTATTCGCAATATTGCGATTACTAACTACTTAGCAGTTTCAGAGTAGCTCCAGACTTACTCTGCCTGTGCGATCATTTCAGTGCTTGTCGTTCCTGGTTGACGTCACAAACACACCCAGCGTTCGCCCAGGCACTCCCACCGTTTCCCCGGCCACTCCTGCGTTTTTTCCGGAAACGGTAGCGTTTTCAGCCACACGCCCATAAAACGCCGTGTTTCCGCCCAGTAACACCCATTTCCTGTCAATCACATTACGATCGCCGGAGCGAAGAAAACGCCGTGAGTAAAAATACTTTCATCATAGTAAAGTTACTTGGCGCAGTCGCAGTGCGAACATTGCGCATGCGTACTAAGCGGATTTTCACTGCGATGCGATGAAAAATACCGAGCGAACAACTCGGAATGAGGGCCATTGCTCCATCACATTATCACAATACCAATGCCTCTATCTCCACTAGTTATACTAGGCATGCCTCTCAGAAGTAGTGGCTCTTGCCACGGGCAAGCAGGCTTTTTGCCCTGGGTGCCGCTGTCCTGAGGACACCGCCGCTGCCATGGCAAGAGCCGCTACTGGTGCCGTGCGGTGCGCCTGATGTCATCGCGCAGCGCACGGCATTGTGGGAGCGGCCACAGACTATAAAGGTCATAATTGACCTCTAGTGTCTGTGCAGTATGCGGCGCTATGGGAGAGACGTCATGACGTCTCTCCCTTAGATCCGAGGAGCGGCGGGCGGAGACTGAGGACAGCAGCAGCAGTAGCAGCGGTCGGGAAGCAGGAGCGGGGCTGGTGAGTATTTTTTTTTTAAGTTTTTTTTTTAAGTAAGCGTCTACTAGGTGCACATCTACGAGGGGCAAAACTACTGGGAGCACAGCTACTGAGGGCACAGCTACAGGGGGCAAAACTACTGGGGGCACATGTACTGAGGACACAGCTACAGGGGGCAAAACTACTGGGGGCACAGCTACTGGGGGCACAGTTACAGGGGGCAAAACTACTGGGGGCACAGCTACTGAGCACACAGCTACAGGGGTCAAATCTACAGGGGGCAAAGGCACAGCTATAGGGGGCACAACTATAGGGGGCATAACTGTGACCACGGCCCTTCCCTGTGAAGCCACGCCCCTATTTTTTCCCGCGTGCCTACGCCGCGCACTAACTTCTTTTTTCCTATTGTGTGTGTGTGTGTGTGTGTGTGGTGGGGTGGTGGTGGTGTGTGTGTGGGGGGGCGCCAAAGTAAACTTTCGCCCTGTGCGCCACAAGGTCTAGAACCGGCCCTGCCTCCCAGCACACTATTATAGCAAGTCTATGCACCATAACATTATTACACATACCAGTGCAGCCCCTCTGCTCTGGGACAGCCCCCGGCCTCCTCTGCACAGCCTGCTCCTGCTCCCTGCTAACGGCACCCGACAGGGCCGGGCAGACTAGTTAGTGTACATTCTGACTATAGCTATAAAGACATAGTCAAGTTGGTAATGATAGGTAATCTATTTACTGTTTATGATGATACAGGTGTATATAACTTAAGTGTGCATACACAGGCAGATAAAATGCCTATCAGACTGACAGGCATTTTATCTGACGCTGCAGGGTGATGGTTAGGGTTAGGCTGTGGGTGGGGATGGTTAGGGTAAGGCACTAGGGTGAGGGTTAGGGTTACGCTGCGGGAAGGAGGGTTAAGCTGCAGGAAGAGGAGCTTAGGGTTAGGGTGTGGGGGGGGGGCGGAGAAGTTAGAGTAAGGCTGCGGGATGGAGGGTTAGGGTTAGGCACTAGGGGGAGGGTTAGGCTGCAAGAGGGGAGGTTAGGGTTAGGTTGTGGTGGGGGAGGATAGGGTTCGGCTGCATCTAGATCTATGTAAAAAACACACTAGACGCAGACAGCAGGAAACTATCCCTATATTATACAGGCCATATATGAGAGTGCTGAGTGTGAATGTGGTTATGGTTGTGACAACAGTCTGGGCTTACAGAGCAGGTACCAATATGTCTGTCATGTGGAAGACATGCTGAGCCATGTAGTGCTACTTGTCCCATGTTACCTCTCTAGCGAACCTCTCCCTGGTGTGTTTTGACTGCATCCAGGGTATAACAGTGACCCAGCCTCCACCCGTCATTTACTACCCTCACACAAACATGTACAGTCCACGCTCAGCTCTCTTCTCTGGTTACCTGCTCCCAGGAGACACCTCCTACTCTTTTTCTCAGCCGTGTGCACCGTCCTCTGACATTCCCTCAGCAACAGCACTAAACATACACAGATCACCTGGACTGATAGCCAGACCTAACCAATTTGATGCCGTAGGAAAATTTTGGCTGCTGCCCCCTAGTTCTGCCTCTGACCCAGCTCCTCTTACCGTTATGTCACACAGTAATATCCGTTATTCACAGTACACCGCATCGTACCGCTCCTTATACACATTACACCGCACTGTATCACTCCTTATTCACATTACACTGCACAATATCACTCCTTATACACATTACACCGCACCATATTACTCCTCATACACATTACACGCAACCGTATTGCTCCTTATACACATTACACCACACCATATCGCTCCTCATAAACATTACACGCAACTGTATTGCTCCTTATTTGCATTACACATCTGTATTGCCCTCACAGTAGTAGTAGTAGTGCTTTGTACACATATCGGCCCTCATTCTGAGTTGATCGCTAGCTGCCGTTGTTCGCTGCATAGTGATCATTTAAAAAAACTGCAAAATTGCGCATGCGTATGCACCGCAATGCACACGCGTGGTGTACGGTTACAATGAGCATCGTGGCTTTGCACAGGTTCTTGCGATGCTTTTAGTCGCACTGGCAGATGCAGGGAGATTGACAGGATGTGGGAGTTACTGGGTGGCAACTGACCATTTTCTGGGAGTGTTTGGAAAAATGCAGGCGTGGCCGGGTGTTTGCTGGACAGGTATCTGACGTCATTACCGTGTCATACATCGCAGCAATTATCGCACAGAATAAGTAACTACAGGGCTGGTCTTGTTCGGCACAAGATGTGTTTGCTGCCGCACGGCTACACAAGCGTTCGCACTCCTGCTACGCTAAAATACACTGCACCGTGGGCGGCGACTTTGCATTTGCATGGCTGCTAAAAGTAGCTAGCGAGCGATCAACTTGGAATTAGGGCCATTGCCCACACAGTAGTAGTAGGGCCCCGTACACATGTTGCCCACACAGTAGTAGTAGTGCCCGTACACATATTGCCCACACACTAGTAGTAGTGCCCATACACATATTGCCCACACACTAGTAGTAGTGCCCATACACATATTGCCCACATACTAGTAGTAGTGCCCATACACATATTGCCCACACACTAGTAGTACATACCCTCCACTGTATCTTTTTAGCAGGTACAGTACATTTTTTATGGTCTGTACCTGTCAAAAAGGTCTTTGTACAGATTTTTGACTCTCCAAGTTAACATTGAAAGTATAGGAAAGGGGTTGTGGTCACACCCCTTTACTCATGGCCACACCTCTTTGCTAATTTGTACCGTTTTTCATGTGTAAAATGTTGGGGGGTATGGTAGTAGTGCCTGTACACATATTGCCCACACACTAGTAGTAGTGCCCATACACATATTGCCCACACACTAGTAGTACATACCCTCCACTGTATCTTTTTAGCAGGTACAGTACATTTTTTATGGTCTGTACCTGTCAAAAAGGTCTTTGTACAGATTTTTGACTCTCCAAGTTAACATTGAAAGTATAGGAAAGGGGTTGTGGTCACACCCCTTTACTCATGGCCACACCCCTTTGCTAATTTGTACCGTTTTTCATGTGTAAAATGTTGGGGGGTATGGTAGTAGTGCCTGTACACATATTGCCCACACAATAGTAGTAGTGCCCTGTAGACATATTGCCCACACAGTAGTAACACCCCATGCACATTATGTAGCACTGCCACTGTGCCACACAGCAGTGGGGTCATTGTCCTGTCACTGCCTCCCTCTCCCTCCCTGTATCAACTCAAATGTAGCAGCAGCAGCAGCAGCAGCAGCAGCAGCAGCACTCACCTGGTGTGTCTGCTGTCACAGCTTCTCAGGTGGAAGGCTGCGGCGGAGGTCAGTGCAGGGAAGGAGCCAGCAGAAGGGCCTTACTGAAGGTGCCGGGACTGCCTCGGTAGCAGGCGCCCGGCATTTTCTGCACCATGCCTTATGGGCGGCCCTGCTTCCCAAACAGACTAGTGAACATCAGGTCCGCATTGATTATTAGAGCTGCAACAGTCCTAGTGGCCGCCAGCTCTTACAAAACTGACTTTTCAGTGCTTCAGGCGGAACTGTACATCTACCCTGCGCTTCAGGACAGTGAGGCGTAGATTGATTATAAAATAGCCGCTGCTAACGCTGTCCGATTGGAGCTGCACTCCGATCGTGGCAGCTGGCCCGGTATTGGGGGGACGCGTGACCATTGATGGGATAAAGGGACCAGCCAACCAGGAACTGACCTGGTGTCCTGGCATCCCAATCCGCCCCTGCCAAGACTTTTGGATGGATAATACCTTTAAAAGGATGGCAAAAGGGATCAGTCAATTGATATGACATACCTGTAAGCCTGTTTTTTCTGTTTTGTAAATTAATTTAACCCTAACCTTTCACTCCCGCAGCCTAACCCTAGCCTCTCCCCTGCAACCTAACCCTAACCCTAATACTTACAGGCAGAATGTGTCGGCATCTTGACTTTCGGGATGCAGACTACATCCCATTTAGTCAACGCATAAAATGTCTGTCTTTGCTCTTTAAATAGAATATGAATAGCATGCTCAGTATCTGCAGAAAAATTATAACTTATTATAAAACAACAAAAGTAGTAAAAGTAAACCTATATTTGTATATACAGTCAAGCTGTTTAGAAGTTTTTGTGCTATTCTATTTCAGAAGAGGAATAATGATTGACACTGGGGGTAGACATCTTAATGTTCAGCAGGAGTCCACATCAAACATAGAAGGCAGTTAATCATCTATCTTTAATTTGATGCAGATTCTCAACTTCAGAGAGCTACGCCAAGTCAGACATAGCTGGGATTTTTGATGTGCTTATTACAAAACAAATCGCAATGGCACAGCTTGATATGTCCTATTACTATAGAGTTACAAGCAAAATGTATGTTAGAATAACAACCAAATCCTTCAATGGCATGCAATGCTCATACAGTAACTCACTGCCAAAGTAAAGCCCAGTACCCACGGGCCGATGCAGGAGAGATGTGTGCTGAGCGAACCGCTCAGCACACATCTCTCCTGCCGCTCAGCACAGCGCGATCTGTGCTGAGCGTGCGGGGGGAGACGGGGGGGCCTGTAGCGGGTGAAGTGAGCGACCCGCTAGATTGGCCTGCATGCAGGCCAATCTAGCAGCAGCGATAGCGATGTGCGGGGACGCGCATCGCTATCGCCGAGGGGGCTACACACGGAGCGATCATGCCGATATTCTAAGCAATCTAGTCAGATTGCTTAGAATATTGCTCCATGAGTACCCCCCTTAACAAGCAGACATCATTAATTATTCAGAAGCTGTGATGTGTTATGTGCTATGCATGTTAAATGACATGTTAGGCAAGGGCGTAGCTACCATAGGTGCAGGGAGTACAGTTGTTATGGGGCCCAGAGCTGAGAGGGGCCCACCTTCCCTGTCAAAGTTACATGTGTTATATACATTTTTCACCATTAGGGACCCTTATAAACTTTTGCCTTGGGGCCTGCAACACTGCATATATAGATATGCCCATGGTCCTGCTCATTGTAATATATAGTACAACATGAAATGTAGGGCATTATAATGTTACATAATAAGATCTTGGGAACTGTAATGTGGCAAAATATGAGGTGGAGACACTGTATGTCATATTGTGAATTCGGGGTACTGTGTGGCATAATGTGAGGAAGGACCGTATCATTGGAGGTCCGAAACGCGTTAAGCAAGGTGCCTTTTATCGTGGACTTTTACCGTGGACATTCATGAGGGGTGGAATTGGAACCTGACTTTTGATGTGGACCGCTGGGACGCATTTCCATTGTGTGTGAGGACCAAAAAATCCCCATGTCTTAATGCTTTAATGCTTTTTATTGAATGTGAGTGTAATTTTTAAATTAAAACTGTGTTAAAAAATCTCACAGTGTTGCACTAAATAAATTTCTTCCGAGGTACTGACCCTAAGAATAACGTGAAAGGAGAACTGGCCGTATCCACATTGTGGATTCTTATATATGCGAGTTTATATCCATCTTCATGTGAGTAGAATACTAATAAAGAGTTGGAATATTCTTTTTATCAAACGGTATT
Organism: Pseudophryne corroboree; assembly: GCF_028390025.1. NCBI lineage: Eukaryota > Metazoa > Chordata > Amphibia > Anura > Myobatrachidae > Pseudophryne > Pseudophryne corroboree. The sequence continues at coordinate 309,084,846 of NC_086451.1, read as the reverse complement.
ACACTATACATCCTTTTCTTCCGAGGTCAAATACCTGGAATGGATCTTTTAACAACAAAGAAGCAACACTAACACCTATTGAGAAGAGAATCAGGTTGTGGTGTTGCCATCACTTGCATGTTACATATCTGTTTTGCGCCTCTGGTTTTATTTCAGTTTGTTTGTGCACTTGTCTTCCTGGGTTTTTGGTGAATCCCTTGTTTTAAAACCAGGCTGCACTCGGAGTGTTTATTGCGCAGAATTTGGTGTTTTCCTTCTTACATGTCACAACTGGTGTAACTGGCATTGTCAGAGTCTAGCTCACGAGTGCCAAACTGAGAAAAGCACATGAGTGACGGACAGAGCAGAGGCCGCTGTGTTCCTGCTCCCACCAGGGTACATGCCCCCTATTATTTTCACTGTGCAGGATATTGTGCTTGTACCCCTCTCACCCACTGTCTCACCCTGTCACCCACTGCTACGCCTGTCACATTCTGCCTCCTGCTGCATTCCGCTATCACCCTCTGCCTCCCCCTTCCTTACGCTGTCGCCCTCTGCCTCTCTGTGTCACCAACTGCCGGGTGGTATATTTTGAACTTGGGTTGGGGTAAAGAGGAAGGGCCCACATTATATTTTTGCATCTGGGCCACTCACAAGTTCTGCAACCAGATGGGTGGGGGGCAACTATACATATTGCAGTCAACACTAATGTGATTGGGTGTATTAATAAGTGTTATTACAACCTCCCCCCCCCCCCCACCACCATACGAACTGCAATATGCTGTTATAAAATGTGGTGCAGTCAGTAAGTGAGTGGGGGAGATATTATAATAATATTTTCGGCAATGGGGCTCACTACAATCTGTAAGCATGAGTCACGCATATACAATGCAGTCAGTGAGTGAGGATGTAATCATGGGGTATGGGGACCTGATACATTCAGTGAGGGAGGCACTGATCTAAAATGCAGTAACAAACTGAGTGGTGTAATAATCGAAATTAGGGGACATGGTACAATCAGTGAAGGTGGAAAGTAATATTTCTAAATCGGTATTTTGCCTAGGGCCCCATGAGGTAAAAATCAAAAAATCTGAATAGTGGAAGTGGTGGTGGGGGGAGAGTCAATTGTATTGGTGGGGGTCTCAACAACTTAGTTGCCCAGGGGCACCCACTAGCCTTAATCTTGCGCTGATGGTAGCACCTGCCCTACCTCTGGTTTATGATTCTCCACTCCTTCTTTAGAAGAACTGATCAACCGTTGAGCTCAGGGTTCTTTTTAAGATATAATAGACTTCAAGTCATACCTCCCAACATTTGAAAATGTTGATTTGGGACTCCTGCACACGCGCATAGCGTGAGTGTCCAAAAAAGGGAGTGACCTATATGAAAGGGACATGGCCTCATGGCAGTGCCGCGATCGTGAGCCATGCACCCCCATTTTTTATCACTGAGGGGGCATGCCCAGCGATCGGTGAGCTGCTGGCATGCCCCCAGACCCCTTGTCCCCATTGAATAGACGGAATGCCAGCGCAGGAGCCAGCGCAACAAGCACCTTGCGGGTTCTATTCCCACTCTATGTGCGATGTATCAGTAATGTGGGTGAAGTGTATTAGTACCAGGAGCTCAGTCGTGCTCTCGGTCAGCTGAATCCACTTCTCAACGATGTCGAGGTCAGTAACTCTTCTTCACATCACCTGTATGGCAAAGGCAGAAGGACAAGAAGACCCCCCTGAGAAGACAAAACCCAAACACTGTATACTCAAGGATCACCACGTATAAGAATGGCGACAACCATTTATTAAATGGGAAGCGACTGATCACCGCTGTAAATCAATTCTTGCTAATACTAATTGCATAGGTTACTCATTATTGCAATACTCCAGTTCAATTAGTGTCTATAACAGCAATCACAGGTTATGACTTTGAAAGGCACAGAAATGGCTTAATCAAACAATCACAGAAATAAGAGGTAACATCAAACATTAAGATAAAATTACCCGCTTTAAGTATTTTAAGGAAAATAAGAATTTACTCACCGGTAATTCTATTTCTCGTAGTCCGTAGTGGATGCTGGGAACTCCGTAAGGACCATGGGGAATAGACGGGCTCCACAGGAGACTGGGCACTCTAAAAGAAAGATTAGGTACTATCTGGTGTGCACTGGCTCCTCCCTCTATGCCCCTCCTCCAGACCTCAGTTAAGGAAACTGTGCCCGGAAGAGCTGACACAACAAGGAAAGGATTTGAAATCCAGGGTAAGACTCATACCAGCCACACCAATCACACCGTACAACTTGTGATAACCATACCCAGTTAACAGTATGAACAACAACTGAGCCTCAGTAACAGATGGCTCATAACAATAACCCTTTAGTTAAGCAATAACTATATACATGTATTGCAGAGAGTCCGCACTTGGGACGGGCGCCCAGCATCCACTACGGACTACGAGAAATAGAATTACCGGTGAGTAAATTCTTATTTTCTCTGACGTCCTAGTGGATGCTGGGAACTCCGTAAGGACCATGGGGATTATACCAAAGCTCCCAAACGGGCGGGAGAGTCGGGATGACTCTGCAGCACCGCATGAGCAAACTCAAGGTCCTCCTCAGCCAGGGTATCAAACTTGTAGAACTTAGCAAACTTGTTTGACCCTGACCAAGTAGCAGCTCGGCAAAGCTGTAAAGCCGAGACCCCTCGGGCAGCCGCCCAAGAAGAGCCCACCTTCCTTGTGGAATGGGCTTTCACCATCAACCTTGTTGGCTGCATACAAAATAAACAGCGAGTCAGACTTTCTGACTCCCGCCTTTCTGGAAACATAAATTTTCAAAGCCCGGACTATGTCCAGCAACTTGGAATCCTCCAAGTCCCTAGTAGCCGCAGGCACCACAATAGGCTGGTTCAAATGAAACGATGATACCACCCTAGGAAGAAATTGGGGACGAGTACTCAATTCTGCCCTGTCCATATGGAAGATCAGATAAGGGTTTTTACATGACAAAACCGCCAATACTGACACACGCCTAGCCGAAGCTAAGGCAAATAGCATGACCACTTTCCACGTGAGATATTTTAGCTCCATGGTCTTAAGTGGCTCAAACCAGTGGGATTTCAGGAAATCCAACACAACGTTAAGATCCCAAGGTGCCACTGGTGGCACAAAAGGAGGCTGAATATGCAGCACCCCCGGAACAACGTCTGAACTTCAGGCAGTGAAGCCAGTTCATTTTTAGAGAAAATGTATAGGGCCGAAATCTTGACCTTTATGGATCCTAATTTTAGGCCCATAGTCACTCCTGACTGTAGGAAGGGCAGGAATCGACCCCGCTGGAATTCCTCTGTAGGGCCTTCCGGCCTCACACCAAGCAACCTATTTTCGCCATATACAGTGAAAAAGTCTTACTGTCACGTCTTTCCTAGCCTTTATCAGCATAGGAATAACTGCATCCGGAATGCCCTTTTCCGCTAGGATCCGGCGTTCAACCGCCATGCCGTCAAATGCAGCCGCGGTAAATTTTGGAACAGACAGGGCCCCTGTTGCAACATGTCCTGTCTGAGAGGCAGAAGCCCTGAGTCCTCTGAGAGCATTTCCTGCAGCTCCGGGTACCGAGTCCTTCTTGGCCAATTCGGAGCAAAGAATATTGTTTTCACTTCTCCTTTTATTACAATTCTCAGCCCTTGGGTATGAGAGGAAGAGGAGGGAATACAGAGACCGACTGGAACACCCACGGTGTTACTAGTACGACCACAGCTATCACCTGAGGGTCCCTTGACCCGGCGTAAAACCTTTTTTAGCTTTTTATTGAGGTGGGACGCCATCTAGTCCACCTTAGGCAGTTCCCATCAATTTGCAAACTGCGTGAAGACTTCCTGATGAAGTCCCCACTTTCCCGGGTGGAGGTCGTGCCTGCTGAGGAAGTCTGCTTCCCAGATGTCCACTCCCGGAACGAACACTGCTGACAGTGCGCTTACTTGATTCTCCGCCCAGCGAAGAATTCTGGTGGCTTCTACCCTCGCCACCCTGCTCCTTGTGCCGCCTTGGCGGTTTACATGAACCCCTTCGGTCTGACTGGATCAGAACCGGTTGGTCGCGAAGCAGGATCTCCGCTTGACTTAGGGCGTTGTATATGGCCCTTAGTTCCAGGATATTGATGTGAAGGCAAGTCAGTTGTCTTGACCACAGACCTTGGAAATTTCTTCCCTGTGTAACTGCCCCCCACCCTCGGAGGCTTGCATCCGTGGTCACCAGGATCCAGTCCTGAATGCCGAATCTGCGGCCCTCGAGAAGATGAGCACTCTGCAGCCACCACAGGAGAGACACCCTGGCCCTGGGGGATAGGGTGATTAACCGATGCATCTGAAGAGGTGATCCGGACCACTTGTCCAGTAAGTCCCATTGGAAGGTCCTCGCATGGAACCTGCCTAAGGGGATGGCCTCGTATGATGCCACCATCCTTCCCAGGACTCGAGTGCAGTGATGCACTGACACCTGTTTTGGTTTTAATAGATTCCTGACCAGTGTCATGAGCTCCTGAGCTCTCTCTATCAGGAGATAATCCTTTTCTGGTCTGTGTCTAGGATCGTGCCTCAGAGAGGCAGATGAGCTGTAGGAACCAACTGCGACTTTGGAATATATAGAATCCAGCCGTGTTGCCGTACACTTCCAGAGAAAGTGATACGCTGTTCAGCAACTGCTCTCTTGATCTCGCTTTTATGAGGAGATCGTCCAAGTACGTGATAATAGTGACACCTTGCTTCCGCAGGAGCACAATCATATCCGCCATTACCATGGTGAATATTCTCGGGGCCGTGGAGAGACCAAACGGCAACATCTGAAATTGGTAATGACAATCCCGTACCGCAATTCTGAGGTACGCCTAATGAGGTGGATAAATGGGGACCTGAAGGTATGCATCCCTTATGTCCCGATTCACAATAAAGTCTTCCCCTTTTTAGGCTTGCACTGACCGCTCTTAGCGATTCCATCTTGAACTTGAACCTTCTCAGGTATATGTTCAGGGATTTTTAATTCAATATGGGTCTGACCGAACCGTCTGGTTTCGGGATTACAACATGGTCTAATAATAACACCCTCTTGTTGAAGGAGGGGACCCTTGACCACCACCTGTTAAAGATACAATTTGTGAATTGCAGATAACACTGGCTCCCTCTCTTGGGGGGAAGCCCGCAGGGCCGTCGGTGAGGGGGCATCTTCTCACAGTCCAGCTTGTATCCCTGAGACACAATATCTATTGCCCAGGGATTGAACAGGGAGTGAACCCACTTGTGGCTGAATTTACGAAGGCGTGTCCCCACCGGGCCTAGCTCCGCCTGTGGAGCCCCAGCGACATTGGTGGATTTTTGTAGGGGCCGGGGAGGACTTCTGTTCCTGGGAACTAGCTGCCCGGCTCTGACAAGAAAGGATGCCCCTCAGACTTTCTTGTTTCTTTATACAAAAGGCTGCATTTAATAATGTCGTGCTTTCTTAGGCTGTGCAGGAATATAAGGCAAACTAGCAGAATTACCAGCTATAGCTGTGGAGACCAGGCCCGAGAACCCTTCTCCACACAATCCTCAGCCTTCCATATGCCTCTTAAGTCGGCATCATCTGTCCAATGCATATTCTACAGGACACGTCAAGCAGAGATCGACATAGCTTTGACTCTAGGACCCAGTATACTCATGTCTCTTTGGGCATGCTTTATAACTATATATCTATCACTTAAGACAGCATCTTTAATATATTTATATTGCATACTAGGGTCTCATCTCTGCTGATAAGGTACCTGTCCACGCTGCCACAGCGCTATAAACCCATTGCCGACACAATCGCCGGTCTGGGTAGTATACTAGAATGTGCACGCTATCTGCAGGATCCCTGAGAATAGCAAGTCTGTGCAAACAGGACACCCCAGGGGAAGATTCTCAACATATCCTGGCCCTAGTGGGGAAAGGATACAGCCTGAGAATTCTCTTGTGGGAAGCTGCCGTCTCTTGTCTGGAGATTCCCGCTCTTTTTCCTCATGAGAGGAGGGAAATGTACCTCAGCATTCTTCCCCTTAAACATGTGTACTCTCGTGTCAGGGACAGATGAGTCATCAGTGATATGCAAATCATCTATTATTTCAATAATCATATATTGAATACCTTATAGCCATCTTGGCTGTAACTTTGCATTATCGTAGTCGACAGTGGAGTTAAACTCCATGTCGATACCAGTGTTTGTTATTATGGATAGTGAGCATTGAGAGACTCTGAAGGTCTCTGTGACATAGGGACAGACATGGGTAGATTTCCTGTCTGTTCCCTAACCTTTTGTGCAATAAATTCACCTTAGCACTTACACATATCCAAACAGGTGTCGGCGTTGTCGACGGAGACACCCTCTCACACACATATCCGCTCTATCACCTCCTTAGAGGAGCCTTTTACCTCAGACATGTCGACATACGCGTACCGACACACCACACAAACAGGGGATGCTCTATTTGAGGACAGTTCCCCCACAAGGCCCTTTGGAGAGACAGAGAGAGAGTATGCCAGCACACACCCCAGCGCTATATAACCCAGGGATTACACTACAACTCAGTGTTTACCCAGTAGCTGCTGTATATACAAATTTTGCGCCTAAATTTATGTGCCCCCCCCTCTCTTTTAACCCTTTGTGTACCAGGATACTGCCGGGGAGAGCCTGGGTAGCTTCCTTCCAGCGGAGCTGTGAAGAGAAAATGGCGCTGGTGTGCTGAGGAAGAAGGCCCGGCCCCCTCAGCGGCGGGCTTCTGTCCTGTTTCTGACTAAAAATGGCGGGGGTTTTACACATATACAGTTTTCCAGACTGTATTATGTGTATATATTGCCAAAAGGTATACTTATTGCTGCCGAGGGCGCCCCCCCCCCCCCCCCCCAGCGCCCTGCACCCTACAGTGACCGGAGTGTGTGGTGTGCAGTGGGAGCAATGGCGCACAGCTGCAGTGCTGTGCGCTACCATAATGAAGACCGGAGTCTTCTGCCGCCGATTTTATCTCCTTCTTCTGTCTTCTGGCTCTGCAAGGGGGACGGCGGCGCGGCTCCGGGAACGGACGATCGAGGTCAGGCCCTGTGTTCGAACCCTCTGGAGCTAATGGTGTCCAGTAGCCTAAGAAGCACAAGCTAGCTGCACGCAGGTAGGTTTGCTTCTCTCCCCTCAGTCCCACGTAGCAGTGAGTCTGTTGCCAGCAGATCTCACTGAAAATAAAAAACCTAACAAATACTTTCTTTCTAGCAAGCTCAGGAGAGCCCACTAGGTGTATCCAGCTCTGGCCGGGCACAGATTCTAACTGAGGTCTGGAGGAGGGGCATAGAGGGAGGAGCCAGTGCACACCAGATAGTACCTAATCTTTATTTTAGAGTGCCCAGTCTCCTGCGGAGCCCGTCTATTCCCCATGGTCCTTACGGAGTTCCCAGCATCCACTAGGACGTCAGAGAAAGAAATGTTTCGGCACTAAATGTGGCACCATGTCTAAACTCTCCACAGGGTGGCGCTGTGCGCCAGGTAATAACGTTCAGTTTCTGTGCTGCGGTTTCCATTTAGTATTAGTGTCTCAGATTAGTAAAGCCTGCATGGCAATGGTGAACTCCTGAGATAATATCAACGAACACCAGGTATTTGTAGGAAGGCGTGCAGGGTGATAAACGTGAAATATAACACAGCAACTATAAATAACTGGGTGTTGGCGGTATTTGTATCCAAGAGCCAGATAGTTCCCTTAGCATAATTATGTGCTTTACTGTTCATTAAGGAGTCAGAACGGGTAACACTACTCCGGATAAAGTGTAAGCTGGTGGGGGTATGAACAGTTCTGGCTTGCAGGGGGGGGTCAGAGCCTCACACAACTCAGTCTCTTTAAACTGGGTGAGATGGTTTGCAAACCCCAGTATCCATGTCAGGGTTCTGTCTATTCTTGGTTGCACAGTGACATGTGACCAAAGTTCATGCGTAATGCCACCCTATGCTGAAGGCAAGTAGGACTTTAACCCTGAGTGACTAAGTCTCTGCCTGAGGTATTTTATAGGGTGTCTCCATTCTCGTACAGGGGACACTACTAGTGACAGGCTTTACTTAGTATAAACCAGCTGGTGTGAAGGTGCATGGGTGTACCTGCAGTGGTGGTTTGGATCTTTGCTGGCTGCCTCAGGGGTGCTGTCACCGCCACTTCTCCTGGTTGCAGACTGCCAGGACCCCGCTCCCTCTGTTACTGGTAGCCCAGTGCCGGCAACAGTCTCTCCCTGAGTGGCTCCCCTGACAGTGCAGCGACAGTCCATGCACTCTGCCCACTCCCGGCAGCCTAATCAGAGTGGCTGCCACGATCCTACAACTGGCTGGGTGCAGCGGTAGCTGGCGGTGCTGCGCTCCAGCTGGGCACATCCTCAGACACCTCTCATGCGGCTCTCCCCAGCGGCGGCTGGTGGCTTCCAGCTCAGCCGCGGCTCTCCTCACATGTGCTCCCCTGTAGCAGCTTCTCACCTACACACAGCCATCCTCTCCTCCTTGTGTGCTGGACCCGTCACTGCTGTCCTCCTGGTGAGCTCCTCCTCTCTCCTTTTGCGCTCTTCTCTTCCAATCCAGGGCTCCAGAGGTCCCTGCTCTCTCTCTCCCAAATTGATGAATTCTCCTGGGTCCCAGTGTCTCTCCTCTCAGCCCTCTCCGTTGGCCGTTGCTAGGCGTCACAGGACTCCAGAGGGTATGTATTAAAAATAATGGGTACAGGGTTTCCGGTGTGGGCCCCCCTGGTCCCCGAGGGCCCATGTGCACTGCACACACTGCACCCATTATAAATTCGACAGTCCGCACAGCATCTATTCACCACTGCTCTGCTAGGCACTTAGCTAAACTAAGCAGAGCAGCGAGTGACAGGAGCCTTCCAACTGCCCCCCCCCCCCCCCCCACCCACAGCGGAACACTGCAACCGGTAAGACCCTTTTAGAAAGATCCTTCCCAGGATTTATTGAACCTACTATGCACTTTTCAGTTAAATTATCAGCTGCTCAGGTACTATTCTCCCACACCTTACTTATTTAACATTTTGGTCAAACCCATATAAGTTTGCTTTTCTCTAGTTCTGTCCCTAATTATTTTTCTCTTTGCTGCCGCCTTCTGTGCCTAAAGCTGTTACACACTGGGTGATATCGCTAATATGTTGGTGGGTGTATACATATAATTGGCGGGTTGTAATGAAGACTGAGTTCGGCAGCCATGAGGGATATAACTTATAAGGCTAAAGTAAGTCTAGTAAATGATTACCCATTTAAAAAAAAAATCAAAGTTCGACCGGCATTCCACACAGCCGCCGAACTCGGACTTCATTACATCCCGGCCAATATGTTTGTGAATTATGTCATTTATAGACTTGTCGCATCGGCTGAGCAGCACAGCTGATGGGCGATATACTTGCAGATATATTGGTGCATCTTTCTTTGTGTATGGGCGACCCGCTAACACTTGCTGCAGGGACTGATGTCACAGTCAAATGCCCGTCCAGCTGTGATGAGAGGGCCGACATATAGAGTGAATGATATGTAAGTGTATATGCTTACCTGGATTGGCGCAGTGGCAGATCTGCCGGCATCTCGCTCTTGTGTTTACTCAGCCTAAATCAATAAACCATATTTCAATTGCAAAATAGGCAATTCCTTATTTATCTTAACTCTAATTCTGTCCATGATAAGACCATTCCTAATGAAAGGCAGCATGACCATTACCTTGCCTAGAAATAATACGACAAATAAATAAAGATAAAGTTATCTCTGGTTTGGTTAAACATTTGGCTGAATTCTCTGATTATAGACTGTTATATTAGTGTAAACATTTTGGACAGATTACCAATCTCTAGCTGATATGTACAAAACTGTGTAAATGGAAGGCAAACAGAAAAGAGGATGACCTTAGGTATTTTTAATCAGCGCAGGCTCCTGCATTCTGTCTACATGTTAGGGGACACTATTATGGTCAGTCCTTGATATGTTGACATCATGGGCCCAGGGACACCGACAGCTCCAATGGGTCCCAGTACTGGGTAGGGGCGTGGCCAGCTTAAGGAGGTGTGGCCAGGCCCCTTCCTTAAGGGGGGAATGCCAGTGACATCCAGTAGGTGGGGGGCGTGTGCGATCGTATCCCCCGCACATCAAGCAGTGAGATACAGTGTCTTCTCTGTCCCTGCCCAAAGCAGTGACGTGCGGTGAGGTCAGTGGTAGGAGAAGCACTGGCAGATAAACACCCACTCCCCCCCCATTGAGGGAAAAAAAGTGTAGTCCCCCCACACACCACTAAAACCAGGCAGAACCAGCCAGGGGGGATAATGCCATAGCAGGGGCGACACTTAGTGTGGGGTCCCCCTGCCATGCCATTAAAGTGCCCCCAAGCCAGTCAGCCCAGGGCTGGAATTCCTTGGTAAGCTGAGCCCCCAAAAAATTAAAATGGGGTCCCCCCTCCCGAGCAACAACCAGCACTGGACTGATAGCCCAGTGATATGCCCTGCACCCTTTGTGGCGGTGGGTGCGAGGATCATTGTATTATTATTGTTCTTTACAGGTGGCCTACAGGTCCCAGCAAGCCTGCCCCAGCATGTGGAACTTGGAGAACCACAAGTGCCAGCATGCCCAGACATAAAGGGCCCGCTGGCACTTGTAGTCCACCTGTAATGAAAATATATAAAAAAAAACACAACACTGTCTTCAAAAAAAGTTTTATTACTCAGGTTCTTCACCTGGGTGCGGCGGCCTTTAAGCTCTTTTGCGTTGGCGCTGCCTTCCCAGGGCTTCCGGCATCTTCACCTGGGGGGCACCACCTCCCCAGGGCTTCCGGCGTCTTCACCTGGGAGGCGGCGGCCTTTAAACTCTTTTGCATGGCCGCCACCTTCCCAGGGCTTCCAGTGTCTTCACCTGGTGGGCGGCGGCCTTTAAGCTCTTTTGCATGGCCGCCGCCTTCCCAGGGCTTCCGGCATCTTCACATGGTGGACTGAGGCTGTTAAGCTCTTTTGCACAGCAGCAGCCCATCCAGGACTTTCACGGCGTCTTCTTTCTTCAAGAGCTCTTCACTGCTCCTCCCCCGCCGTTGGACTGACGCCGCTGCCTCACGCTGACTTATATAAGTCAGCGGGAGGGGGAAGGGTGATGACGTGGCAAGCCATGATTGACTCGCGGCGGCCATCTTGAATTTCAAAAATGACACTGTGGCGCCATTTTTGAAACTGGTACTGCTCTGCTGTCAAATTCTGCAGAATGGCAGGCAGGGATCTCGCCGCCACCACCGCCCGCACCTCCGCCGCATCTGCCGCCCACACCTCCGCTGCATCCCCCCGCCGCCCCCGCCGGCCGCATTTCCGCCGCATCCCGCTGCCGAGCCCACCAAGTGATGACAGCGGATCCAGTGACGGATCCACTGGCCAATCACTGTGGCCTCACTCACAGGGGAGTGCTTCTATGAGTTGAAAGCATGTCCCTGTATGAAAGCGGCACCTCTAATGGTGCCGCTTTCCTATGTAATTTCATTGGGCTTTTACTGCCCATGGCTTTGCCCCGCCCACGCCCGCCCCTCGCTCCCACACCTTTCCCCATTCACAACGGGAGGCACCACGATCGGTGCCTCCCAAACACATTTTACACCGTGATAATGATTAGAATAATAAAGGAGATACTTATGACACAGAATATGTGTCATAAGTAGTGATGTGCACCGGAAATTTTTCGGGTTTTGTGTTTTGGTTTTGGATTTGGTTCCGAGGCCGTGTTTTGGATTCGGACGCGTTTTGGCAAAACCTCGCTGAAAATTTTTTGTCGGATTCGCGTGTGTTTTGGATTCGGGTGTTTTTTTTACAAAAACCCTCAAAAAAAGCTTAAGTCATAGAATTTGGGGTTCATTTTGATCCCATAGTATAATTAACCTCAATAACCATAATTTCCACTCAATTTCAGTCTATTCTGAACACCTCACAATATTATTTTTAGTCCTAAAATTGCACCCAGGTCGCTGGATGACTAAGCTAAGCGACCCAAGTGGCCGACACAAACACCTGGCCCATCTAGGAGTGGCACTGCAGTGTCAGACAGGATGGCACTTCAAAAAAATAGTCCCCAAACAGCACATGATGCAAAGACAAAAAGAGGAGCAATGAGGTAGCTGTGTGACTAAGCTAAGCGACCCAAGTGGCCGACACAAACACCTGGCCCATCTAGGAGTGGCACTGCAGTGTCAGACAGGATGGCAGATTTAAAAAATAGTCCCCAAACAGCACATGATGCAAAGAAAAGAAGAGGTGCACCAAGGTCGCTGGATGGCTAAGCTAAGCGACCCTAGTGGCCGACACAAACACCTGGCCCATCTAGGAGTGGCACTGCAGTGTCAGACAGGATGGCAGATTTAAAAAATAGTCCCCAAACAGCACATGATGCAAAGAAAAAAAGAGGTGCACCAAGGTCGCTGGATGGCTAAGCTAAGCGACCCAAGTGGCCGACACAAACACCTGGCCCATCTAGGAGTGGCACTGCAGTGTCAGACAGGATGGCAGATTTAAAAAATAGTCCCCAAACAGCACATGATGCAAAGAAAAAAAGAGGTGCACCAAGGTCGCTGGATGGCTAAGCTAAGCGACACAAGTGGCCGACACAAACACCTGGCCCATCTAGGAGTGGCACTGCAGTGTCAGGCAGGATGGCACTTCAAAAAAATAGTCCCCAAACAGCACATGATGCAAAGAAAAATGAAAGAAAAAAGAGGTGCAAGATGGAATTGTCCTTGGGCTCTCCCACCCACCCTTATGTTGTATAAACAGGACATGCACACTTTAACAAACCCATCATTTCAGCGACAGGGTCTGCCACATGACTGTGACTGAAATGACTTGTTGGTTTGGGCCCCCACCAAAAAAGAAGCAATCAATCTCTCCTTGCACAAACTGGCTCTACAGAGGCAAGATGTCCACCTCCTCCTCATCGTCCGATTCCTCACCCCTTTCACTGTGTACATCCCCCTCCTCACAGATTATTAATTCGTCCCCACTGGAATCCACCATCTCAGGTCCCTGTGTACTTCCTGGAGGCAATTGCTGGTGAATGTCTCCACGGAGGAATTGATTATAATTCATTTTGATGAACATCATCTTCTCCACATTTTCTGGAAGTAACCTCGTACGCCGATTGCTGACAAGGTGAGCGGCTGCACTAAACACTCTTTCGGAGTACACACTGGAGGGGGGGCAACTTAGGTAAAATAAAGCCAGTTTGTGCAAGGGCCTCCAAATTGCCTCTTTTTCCTGCCAGTATACGTACGGACTGTCTGACGTGCCTACTTGGATGCGGTCACTCATATAATCCTCCACCATTCTTTCAATGGTGACAGAATCATATGCAGTGACAGTAGACAACATGTCAGTAATCGTTGGCAGGTCCTTCAGTCCGGACCAGATGTCAGCACTCGCTCCAGACTGCCCTGCATCACCGCCAGCAGGTGGGCTTGGAATTCTTAGCCTTTTCCTCGCACCCCCAGTTGCGGGAGAATGTGAAGGAGGAGCTGTTGACGGGTCACGTTCCGCTTGACTTGACAATTTTCTCACCAGCAGGTCTTTGAACCTCTGCAGACTTGTGTCTGCCGGAAAGAGAGATACAACGTAGGTTTTAAATCTAGGATCGAGCACGGTGGCCAAAATGTAGTGCTCTGATTTCAACAGATTGACCACCCGTGAATCCTGGTTAAGCAAATTAAGGGCTCCATCCACAAGTCCCACATGCCTAGCGGAATCGCTCTGTTTTAGCTCCTCCTTCAATGTCTCCAGCTTCTTCTGCAAAAGCCTGATGAGGGGAATGACCTGACTCAGGCTGGCAGTGTCTGAACTGACTTCACGTGTGGCAAGTTCAAAGGGTTGCAGAACCTTGCACAACGTTGAAATTATTCTCCACTACGCTTGAGGCAGGTGCATTCCCCCTCCTTTGCCTATATCGTGGCCAGATGTATAGGCTTGAATGGCCTTTTGCTGCTCCTCCATCCTCTGAAGCATATAGAGGGTTGAATTCCACCTCGTTACCACCTCTTGCTTCAGATGATGGCAGGGCATGTTCAGGACTGTTTGCTGGTGCTCCAGTCTTCGGCACGCGGTGGCTGAATGACGAAAGTGGCCCGCAATTCTTCGGGCCACCGACAGCATCTCTTGCACGCCCCTGTCGTTTTTTAAATAATTCTGCACCACCAAATTCAATGTATGTGCAAAACATGGGACGTGCTGGAATTTGCCCAGATGTAATGCACGCACAATATTGGTGGCGTTGTCCGATGTCACAAATCCCCAGGAGAGTCCAATTGGAGTAAGCCATTCTGCGATGATGTTCCTCAGTTTCCGTAAGAGGTTGTCAGCTCTGTGACTCTTATGGAAAGTGGTGATACAAAGCGTAGCCTGCCTAGGAACGAGTTGGCGTTTGCGAGATGCTGCTACTGGTGCCGCCGCTGCTGTTCTTGCTGCGGGAGGCAATACATCTACCCAGTGGGCTGTCACAGTCATATAGTCCTGAGTCTACCCTGCTCCACTTGTCCACATGTCCGTGGTTAAGTGGACATTGGGTACAACTGCATTTTTTAGGACACTGGTGACTCTTTTTCTGACGTCTGTGTACATTTTCGGTATCGCCTGCCTAGAGAAATGGAACCTAGATGGTATTTGGTACCGGGGACACAGTACCTCAATCAAGTCTCTAGTTCCCTGTGAATTAATGGTGGATACCGGAAACACGTTTCTCACCATCCAGGCTGACAAGGTCTGAGTTATCCGCTTTGCAGCAGGATGACTGCTGTGATATTTCATTTTCCTCGCAAAGGACTGTTGGACAGTCAATTGCTTACTGGAAGTAGTACAAGTGGTCTTCCGACTTCCCCTCTGGGATGACGATCGACTCCCAGCAGCAACAACAGCAGCGCCAGCAGCAGTAGGCGTTACACTCAAGGATGCATCGGAGGAATCCCAGGCAGGAGAGGACTCGTCAGACTTGACAGTGACATGGCCTGCAGGACTATTGGCTTTCCTGTGTAAGGAGGAAATTGACACTGAGGGAGTTGGTGGTGTGGTTTGCAGGAGCTTGGTTACAAGAGGAAGGGATTTAGTGGTCAGTGGACTGCTTCCGCTGTCATCCAAAGTTTTTGAACTTGTCACTGACTTCTGATGAATGCGGTCCAGGTGACGTATAAGGGAGGATGTTCCTAGGTGGTTAACGTCCTTACCCCTACTTATTACAGCTTGACAAAGGCAACACACGGCTTGACACCAGTTGTCCGCAGTTCTGTTGAAATAATTCCACACCGAAGAGGTGATTTTTTTTGTATTTTGACCAGGCATGTCAATGGCCATATTCGTCCCACGGACAACAGGTGTCTCCCCGGGTGCCTGACTTAAACAAACCACCTCACCATCAGAATCCTCCTTGTCAATTTCCTCCCCAGCACCAGCAACACCCATATCCTCATCCTGGTGTACTTCAACAGTGACATCTTCAATTTGACTATCAGGAACTGGACTGCGGGTGCTCCTTCCAGCACTTGCAGGGGGCGTGCAAATGGTGGAAGGCGCAACCTCTTCCCATCCAGTGTTGGGAAGGTCAGGCATCGCAACCGACACAATTGGACTCTCCTTGGGGATTTGTGATTTAGAAGAACGCACAGTTCTTTGCTGTGCTTTTGCCATCTTAACTCTTTTAAGTTTTCTAGCAGGAGGATGAGTGCTTCCATCCTCAGGTGAAGCTGAACCACTAGCCTTGAACATAGGCCAGGGCCTCAGCTGTTCCTTGCCACTCCGTGTCGTAAATGGCACATTGGCAAGTTTACGCTTCTCCTCAGACGATTTTGATTTAGATTTTTGGGTAATTTTACTGAGCTTTATTTTTTTGGATTTTACATGCTCTCTACTATGACATTGGCATCAGCCTTGGCAGACGACGTTGATGGCATTTCATCGTCTTGGCCATGACTAGTGGCAGCAGCTTCAGCACGAGGTGGAAGTGGATCTTGATATTTCCCTATTTTACCCTCCACATTTTTGTTCTCCATTTTTAATGTGGGGAATTATATGCCGGTAATATATCAATAGAAGAGGCCTACTACTATATATACTGCGCACAACTGAAATGCACCACAGGTATGGATGGATAGTATACTTGACGACACAGAGGTAGGTAGAGCAGTGGCCTACTGTACCGTACTGCTATATAGTATATACTGGTGGTCAGCAAACTGTGCAAAACTGAAATGCACCACAGGTATGGATGGATAGTATACTTGACAACACAGAGGTAGGTAGAGCAGTGGCCTACTGTACCGTACTGCTATATATTATATACTGGTGGACAGCAAACTGTGCAAAACTGAAATGCACCACAGGTATGGATGGATAGTATACTTGACGACACAGAGGTAGGTAGAGCAGTGGCCTACTGTACCGTACTGCTATATATTATATACTGGTGGTCAGCAAACTGTGCAAAACTGAAATGCACCACAGGTATGGATGGATAGTATACTTGACGACACAGAGGTAGGTAGAGCAGTGGCCTACTGTACCGTACTGCTATATATTATATACTGGTGGACAGCAAACTGTGCAAAACTGAAATGCACCACAGGTATGGATGGATAGTATACTTGACGACACAGAGGTAGGTACAGCAGTGGCCTACTGTACCGTACTGCTATATAGTATATACTGGTGGTCAGCAAACTGTGCAAAACTGAAATGCACCACAGGTATGGATGGATAGTATACTTGACGACACAGAGGTAGGTAGAGCAGTGGCCTACTGTACCGTACTGCTATATATTATATACTGGTGGACAGCAAACTGTGCAAAACTGAAATGCACCACAGGTATGGATGGATAGTATACTTGACGACACAGAGGTAGGTAGAGCAGTGGCCTACTGCACCATACTGCTATATAGTATATACTGGTGGTCAGCAAACTGTGCAAAACTGAAATGCACCACAGGTATGGATGGATAGTATACTTGACGACACAGAGGTAGGTACAGCAGTGGCCTACTGTACCGTACTGCTATATATTATGTACTGGTGGACAGCAAACTGTGCAAAACTGAAATGCACCACAGGTATGGATGGATAGTATACTTGACGACACAGAGGTAGGTAGAGCAGTGGCCTACTGTACCGTACTGCTATATAGTATATACTGGTGGTCAGCAAACTGCAAAACTGAAATGCACCACAGGTATGGATGGATAATATACTTGACGACACAGAGGTAGGTACAGCAGTGGCCTACTGTACCGTACTGCTATATAGTATATACTGGTGGTCAGCAAACTGTGCAAAACTGAAATGCACCACAGGTATGGATGGATAGTATACTTGACGAATCAGAGGTAGGTAGAGCAGTGGCCTTCTGTACCGTACTGCTATATAGTATATACTGGTGGTCAGCAAACTGTGCAAAACTGAAATGCACCACAGGTATGGATGGATAGTATACTTGACGACACAGAGGTAGGTAGAGCAGTGGCCTACTGTACTATATAGTATATACTGGTGGTCAGCAAACTGTGCAAAACTGAAATGCACCACAGGTATGGATGGATAGTATACTTGACGACACAGAGGTAGGTAGAGCAGTGGCCTACTGCACCATACTGCTATATAGTATATACTGGTGGTCAGCAAACTGTGCAAAACTGAAATGCACCACAGGTATGGATGGATAGTATACTTGACGACACAGAGGTAGGTAGAGCACTGGCCTACTGTACCGTACTGCTATATATTATATACTGGTGGACAGCAAACTGTGCAAAACTGAAATGCACCACAGGTATGGATGGATAGTATACTTGACGACACAGAGGTAGGTAGAGCAGTGGCCTACTGTACCATACTGCTATATATTATATACTGGTGGACAGCAAACTGTGCAAAACTGAAATGCACCACAGGTATGGATGGATAGTATACTTGACTACACAGAGGTAGGTAGAGCAGTGGCCTACTGTACCGTACTGCTATATAGTATATACTGGTGGTCAGCAAACTGTGCAAAACTGAAATGCACCACAGGTATGGATGGATAGTATACTTAATGACACAGAGGTAGGTAGAGCAGTGGCCTACTGTACCGTACTGCTATATATTATATACTGGTGGTCAGCAAACTGTGCAAAACTGAAATGCACCACAGGTATGGATGGATAGTATACTTGACGACACAGAGGTAGGTAGAGCAGTGGCCTTCTGTACCGTACTGCTATATAGTATATACTGGTGGTCAGCAATCTGTGCAAAACTGAAATGCACCACAGGTATGGATGGATAGTATACTTGACGACACAGAGGTAGGTAGAGCAGTGGCCTTCTGTACCGTACTGCTATATAGTATATACTGGTGGTCAGCAAACTGTGCAAAACTGAAATGCACCACAGGTATGGATGGATAGTATACTTGACGACACAGAGGTAGGTAGAGCAGTGGCCTACTGTACCGTACTGCTATATATATAGTTATACTGGTGGTCAGCAAAATTCTGCACTGTCCTCCTACTATATACTACAATGCAGCACAGATATGGAGCGTTTTTCAGGCAGAGAACGTATAATACTGGTGGTCACTGGTCACTGGTCAGCAAAACTCTGCACTGTCCTCCTACTATATAATACTGCTGGTCCCCAGTCCCCACAATAATGCAATTAGCACACTGAGCACAGATATTTGCAGCACACTGAGCACAGTCAGATATGGAGCGTTTTTCAGGCAGAGAACGTAGATATTTGCACTTGCAGCACACTGAGCACAGATATTTGCAGCACACTGAGCACAGATATTTGCAGCACACTGAGCACAGATATTTGCAGCCCACTGAACATAGAAACTGAGAGGACGTCAGCCACGTCCTCTCACGATCATCTCCAATGCACGAGTGAAAAATGGCGGCGACGCACAGCTCCTTATATAGAATACGAATCTCGCGAGAATCCGACCGCGGGATGATGACGTTCGGGCGCGCTCGGGTTAACCGAGCAAGGCGGGAGTATCCGAGTTGCTCGGACCCGTGAAAAAAAAGGTGAAGTTTGGGCGGGTTCGGATCTCATCACTAGTCATAAGTATCTTCTTTGTATAATTTTAATCATTAATGACAGGGGAGGCACTGCCTTCCCTGACCCAAAGTGCTGCTGCCTTAACAAGGAGGGGGTGGGGAGCTGCGTTAACCAGGTCCCTACACCCCCTCCAACAGGCACGGGCACATATAAACAGCCCTCTCCTCACCCCTATGCCTCGGCTCCTCTGCATGGGCCTGATTCTGAGGTGGAAGTAAAGCAAAAAAGAGCCAGTAACTGTGCACCTTGGAAAAACCATGTTGCACTGTGTTAGTATTAATAATGTTTGTGACCCATCTGATAGGTTCACCTTGAACTGGTGAATGGATTCACAGTATTTGGCCAAATATGTGCACCGAACTTCAATTATATTTTACTAGGTGATTCATCGCGCCCTACGGGCGCTCTTCACACCGTCGCAAGGGGCTACGCCCCCTTAACCCCTGAACGCCTTTTCGGCATTCAATATTTGTATTATATAGAGAATTACAATTGCACGACGAAAGGGCATCAGATGGTGAAGGGGGCGAAGCCCCTTGCGATGCGGAGGGGGTCGCAGATGGGGGAGCGGTCCAGATACTTTGCAGTTAGGAGAGGGGCAGGTGCAGCTGTCGCAGATGGGGGAGGGGTTCCGGAGGCACTGCGGGTGGGGAAGGGGGGGTTTCGCGGGTGGGGTAGGGGGTCCGGAGGTGCCGCAGGTGGGGGAGGGGCGGGTGTAGGGGTGCCGTGGATGGGGGAGAGGGTCTGGCAGGCATTGGTAGGTATGAGTGTACAGCAGATATATGTGTGTATGGAGGGGGTACATAGGGTAGACAGGTATGTGTGTGGGGGTGTAGATGTGTGTACAGCAAGTATGTATGTGTGTATGGAGGGAGTACATAGAGCAGGTATATACACAGAGTGTGGGCCGGGGAGGGGAGGAGGTGCTGCAGCCGCTGTGTACTGCGGGTCACTTGCTTGTCTCTGTGTCTCCATGCTTCGGCGCCGGCTCCCCGCTCTCATCTCTCAGCTCCCCGCTCTCATCCTCCCTGGGTGGATCCGTCCTCTGCTGCTGCCGCCTCAGACTGCGCCGGCTCCCCGCTCGCATCTCTCAGCTCCTCGCTCTCATCCTCCCTGGGCGGATCCGTCCTCTGCTGCTGCCGCCTCAGACTGCGCCGGCTCCCCGCTCGCATCTCTCGGCTTCCCGCTCTCATCCTCCCTGGGCGGATCTGTCCATCTGCTGCTGCCGCCTCAAACTGCGCCCGCTCCCCGCTCGCATCTCTCGGCTGCCCGCTCACATCCTCCCCGGGCGGATCCATCCTCTGCTGCCGCCGCCTCAGACTCACCGGCTGCCGCCATGTCAGACAGCTGCGGCCTGTTACCCGTCCTCCTTCTTCAGTCAATCACACAGTGCCAAGTTGACTGCCGCCACGCCCCACCGACAGGTGATTGGCAAACAGCTCCGAGGGATCACAACCCCTCTTCAGACACTCCGCCAATCACACGACTGGGGTCATACCTAGATGCCTCCTTATTAGCCCAGATCTGTGACTCTGACTCCGCCCAGCATTGTGACTCCACCCAGCGTTAGCAAATGAGTCACAAAGTCACAGAACTGGGCTAATATATAGAAGATGTTATTTGCAGAGTTTATTATATGTTTTGAGTGCTTAGAGAGTGCACCAGCATCTGCTTTTTCCTGCATGGCACTACAAGTCTCGGCATGGTATCACCTCTTATTGTTTAAAATTTGGGACATCTAACACCCCTATCACATCGCACAGTGACCCTGTATTGACCCGGCATATTGCGGTGTGAAAGGGCCCATGGTGAATTCCCAGGTTGCATAACCCGGTAATTCAACCCAGGAATAAAGCAGTGTTATTCCTGGGTTGAATACCGGGTCAGTGGCAGCGTGAACGGGTTGCTGGGTCAATGCGACCCGGGACCCGTTCACTACATAGGGAGAGGTGGTGCGGAGATGAGCTCATCTCCAGCACCGCCTCCGCCCCCATCCCCGTTGACGCTGCAGTCCACACCCCAGCATATTGCAGGGTCGGGATAGCAGTGTGTAGAATCAAATGCCGAGCCCCACCCGGTAAGGACCCAATTCCAATTACTGGGTGGGACCTGGCATTTGCGATGTGAAAGGGGTATAAGTCACCTCAGGGCTGTGTGAAGGAAAGTCACAGTATACCTTGCCAATGTACCTGACTACAGCTACTATATTTTGTTATTGAACTGGCTGACACACATTTGTGATCACTGTGCAGAATCTGGAAATCAAAGTAGTCTGCTAATATTTTATTGCATCTATACATGGCCTTCCAGTGAGATGTGGGAAAAAAACAGGTCACTTTTCATTGAAATTACCCATCTAATGTCATAAACTTATGACATCATTGCATACCTCCAAGCTTTTAGTATCCAAGATACAGGACTCTTCTGTGCGGCAAAGCTGAACCCGTCTGAAAAGGGTGTGTGGCCTCAGTAAAAGGGGTGTGGTGTCATGGCAATACCGCAGGCGCCTGCCATGCCGCCCGTTTTCATCACAGTGGAGTCATGGCCAGCTCTCTGTGAGCCACTGGCCATTCCCCCAAGTCCCTCTGTCTCCTGTGAATAGACGTTGTCTGCAGACTATTTACCGCTGCTCTACAGCAGAGTGGTGAGTGACAGAAGCCTCCCAACTGCCCCCCCCCCCCCCACCACCACCACCACAGGACACTGTGGGCCTCAGGTGGGACAGCAGGACCTCTTCTCTTCTAATTTGATGAAATCCTTAATAACTTCATTGCCATCAGTTACATCAGGACCTGTCCTAAACTTAGAACGCCAATAGCACCAAATGTACAATTTTATATTGAGCAGGTGTCCGACTGATTATCTGATTTTAGTATCAGAGCCACGAATGTCAGAATTTGTGACTATCATATGGCATGTAAAATGTGCACACACACACACACACACACACACACACACACACACACACACACACACACACACACACACACACACACACATAAAATATGTTTTTTTTTTCCAGTTGACACATTGCAAAACACAAGTCAGTAATTAAGTCAATGCACAAGTCAATGAACAGTGTAATGAAACACTTTTATTTTACAGTTGCACAACAAAAACCTGCAAATCTGGCAGATCTTGGCTACAGAAAATTAATAATAATAATAATTATTATTATTATTATTATTATTATTGATATTGCAATGACACTTAGAGTACTACTAGACCTGAAATACAAGTTGACACAATATGAAAAGAATCTTGAAATGTATATGTAAATCTTGACTTACCTTGATGAAAGTTAAGATACTTACCATTTACATATTGTATGCAGTGGCGGAACTGTGGGAGGCAGTGGAGTCGGCTGTCGCCGGGCTCCTGACCTCAAGGGGGCACATCTCCTCCGCTGTCTCCCGCTGCCTTACTACTCCGCTCGCAGCTGTTTTTTTTTAATGCAATATTTTTATTGAAGAGATGTCGAATAAATCAATACAGGTCAAACAGGAGACGATGACACCAAATAAATTAAAAAGAGCACACATGATATCCCATAGGATATGTAGAAACATAAAAAAGAGGGGTGCATCAGCATAACAATAGAAGTATCGACAACAAATTTTCTGTAATTTAACGATAGTCGAGAAGAGAAAAGGGATGAAAAGAGAAAGAAAGGGAGAAGAGGGAGGGTGGGGAAGGAAAGGGAGACCACTAAGGGGGTATCCATGGGTAAATTGCTACACAAGGGATGGCCATAACTACCATCAGACCTAAACATAGTGAACAAATGCTCAATGAATTTGGCACCTAGACAATTAGGCTTCGACACAGTATATCACACCCGGGAAATAGAGGTTTTAGCATAATTGAACCAGGGTTCCCATGTTCTCATATATTTGTCCGACCTATCACGCAAGGAAGCTGTGATTTTCTCCATCGTGGAGATATACCATATCTTGGACAGCAACATGCTCATGGGGGGGATACTGGGCTTTTTCCAACATTTAGCTAACACACATCTGGCAGCATGAAGAATTTGGAGTACAAGACTACCCGCATGGCTGCAAATATTAGACAAAGGGAGGCCCAGCAAAGCCGTCCAAGGACCTAATGTAACTTGGGTGCCAAGAACAGATCCAATAAGGGTCTCCACTTGGACCCAGAAAGGGCGGATTTTGGGGCAGGACCACCAAATGTGTTTGATGTCTCCAATCTGACCACACTCTCACCAGCACAATGGGGAGGACCCAGGAAAAATCCTATGCAACGTCGCTAGGACCAGATACCATCTGGTATATACTTTATAGGAGTTTTCCTTTATTAGGGAGGAGATAGAGGACTGGGCGACATTTTGCCTAATGATCTCCCAGGAATCCTCCCCAGGTGGGGGGCTCAAGTCCTGCTCCCATTTACTTTCATGATGCAGTGTGTCTGCTGAGTTCAGTGAACGTAATAGACTATACAATATAGAGATAATACCTTGTCGCATAGGAGAGTAAACACAGAGTTGTTCAAAAGGGGTAAGTTGGCGGATGACTTTGGACTTTGGAAGGGAACTTAAGAAAGAGCGGAGTTGTAGAAATTCGTATAGAACAGGTTGGGTGATACCATATTTGTCACTTAAAGCGTTTAAGGAGCGCCAAGAAGTACCCTCAAGGAAATAAAAAAACAGTTCCGGGCGTGGGTTCAGGTGGAACCATGAGTGGGAACATAGGGCGGAGCCAGGAGGGAAATCCTGGTTATCCCAAATAGAAGTGATGGGGGATGGGAACGTAGAGAGACCATAATGCCGAATGCAGAAAGACCATAGGGAGCAAGTGAGTTTTGTAGTGGGAACGCACGATTGTATCTTCTGATTAGGCTTAACAGGTGTAAGTAAGGAAACCAGAGTGGAAACCTTGGCCGACGAGAGTTCAATTTGTATCCAGGGTAGGTGGGGTGTTTGAGAGAACCAAGTAAGTGCCTGGCTCAGGTGAGTGGCATGATAGTATTTGCGGATATCCGGTAAACCTCTGCCTCCAGCCACCGTGTCCCTTATCAGGGTGGAAGTCTTAACTCTAGGGGGTTTATTAGACCATATGAATTTTAAGAAGAGTTTCTGCATTCGACACAAACGCTCTGCGGGGATGCGTACCGGGATTGTTTGGATCAGATATAAAAGCCTGGGTAAGATGTTCATTTTCACTGAGACTATACGTCTAAACCAGGGCATGATCTGTTTGTCCCAAGCTCATAGATCAGATTCAATACAATTAAAAAGGTTTGGGAAATTTTTGGAATAAAGAGAAATTAAAGTTAGTGGCAAGGAGAGACCTGGTTTCCTCACCGAGATGCAAGGGAAGGGCTTCCGACTTGGAATAGTTGATGCGGTACACTGAATAATGAGAATATGATGATAGAGTTTTAAATAGGTTAGGGATGGATGTATGGTGAGAGGAAAGAGTTAACAGGACATCATAATGCTAGTTTAAACTCCACATCCTCAACTAATATACCTTTAATATCGGGGTTCGCCCTAACCATACATGCCAGGGGTTCGATAGTCATGGCAAAAATTAATGGTGACAAGGGTAATTTGGAATAAACAAGAGTCCTTGCCATTTACCCGAACTCTGGCCGAAGGGTTGGAGTAGAGTGCCTGAATGCCCTGGAGTAGGCTTCCTCCCAGGCCGAACCTACGCAAGGTAGCAAACATGAAGGGCCACAGTATTTTATCAAAAGCCTTCTCTGCATCAAGCGAGAGAAGGATGGAAGGCATTTTAGCTTTGTTAATAAGATGAACTAAATTAATAGTTCTTCGGGTATTGTCTCTAGCTTGTCGGCCCGGGATAAAGCCCACCTGGTCAGCATGTATCAATTGCGGGAGAACTGAGTTCAACCTCAGGGCCAGGATTTTGGCGAACAATTTAATATCATTATTTAACAGGGAGATAGGGCGATAACTAGAACACGAGTTGGGGTCTTTTCCTGGCTTGGGAATTAAGACAATCCGAGCATCCAGTGTACGGGGGGACAGAGGTTCACTCTTCAGGAAACCATTGAAGAGCCTACAAAGGTGGGGCAGGAGAATCCCCTTGAACTTCTTGAAATACATAATTGACATACCATCAGGCCCAGGGGCCTTGCCTGGTTTCTGAATCTTAAGGGCATTGTCTGTTTCTTCTATAGTTATTTCCGAACCCAACTGAGAAACCACCAAACCACTCAACGACGGTAAATTGCATTTATCCAAAAGGGACTCAATCCTAGAGATGAGCGCCGGAAATTTTTCGGGTTTTGTGTTTTGGTTTTGGGTTCGGTTCCGCGGCCGTGTTTTGGGTTCGACCGCGTTTTGGCAAAACCTCACCGAATTTTTTTTGTCGGATTCGGGTGTGTTTTGGATTCGGGTGTTTTTTTCAAAAAACCCTAAAAAACAGCTTAAATCATAGAATTTGGGGGTAATTTTGATCCCAAAGTATTATTAACCTCAAAAAACATAATTTACACTCATTTTCAGCCTATTCTGAACACATCACACCTCACAATATTATTTTTAGTCCTAAAATTTGCACCGAGGTCGCTGTGTGAGTAAGATAAGCGACCCTAGTGGCCGACACAAACACCGGGCCCATCTAGGAGTGGCACTGCAGTGTCACGCAGGATGGCCCTTCCAAAAAACCCTCCCCAAACAGCACATGACGCAAAGAAAAAAAGAGGCGCAATGAGGTAGCTGACTGTGTGAGTAAGATTAGCGACCCTAGTGGCCGACACAAACACCGGGCACATCTAGGAGTGGCACTGCAGTGTCACGCAGGATGTCCCTTCCAAAAAACCCTCCCCAAACAGCACATGACGCAAAGAAAAAAAGAGGCGCAATGAGGTAGCTGACTGTGTGAGTAAGATTAGCGACCCTAGTGGCCGACACAAACACCGGGCCCATCTAGGAGTGGCACTGCAGTGTCACGCAGGATGTCCCTTCCAAAAAACCCTCCCCAAACAGCACATGACGCAAAGAAAAAAAGAGGCGCAATGAGGTAGCTGACTGTGTGAGTAAGATTAGCGACCCTAGTGGCCGACACAAACACCGGGCCCATCTAGGAGTGGCACTGCAGTGTCACGCAGGATGTCCCTTCCAAAAAACCCTCCCCAATCAGCACATGATGCAAAGAAAAAGAAAAGAAAAAAGAGGTGCAAGATGGAATTATCCTTGGGCCCTCCCACCCACCCTTATGTTGTATAAACAAAACAGGACATGCACACTTTAACCAACCCATCATTTCAGTGACAGGGTCTGCCACACGACTGTGACTGATATGACGGGTTGGTTTGGACCCCCCCCAAAAAAGAAGCAATTAATCTCTCCTTGCACAAACTGGCTCTACAGAGGCAAGATGTCCACCTCATCTTCACCCTCCGATATATCACCGTGTACATCCCCCTCCTCACAGATTATCAATTCGTCCCCACTGGAATCCACCATCTCAGCTCCCTGTGTACTTTGTGGAGGCAATTGCTGCTGGTCAATGTCTCCGCGGAGGAATTGATTATAATTCATTTTAATGAACATCATCTTCTCCACATTTTCTGGATGTAACCTCGTACGCCGATTGCTGACAAGGTGAGCGGCGGCACTAAACACTCTTTCGGAGTACACACTTGTGGGAGGGCAACTTAGGTAGAATAAAGCCAGTTTGTGCAAGGGCCTCCAAATTGCCTCTTTTTCCTGCCAGTATAAGTACGGACTGTGTGACGTGCCTACTTGGATGCGGTCACTCATATAATCCTCCACCATTCTATCAATGTTGAGAGAATCATATGCAGTGACAGTAGACGACATGTCCGTAATCGTTGTCAGGTCCTTCAGTCCGGACCAGATGTCAGCATCAGCAGTCGCTCCAGACTGCCCTGCATCACCGCCAGCGGGTGGGCTCGGAATTCTGAGCCTTTTCCTCGCACCCCCAGTTGCGGGAGAATGTGAAGGAGGAGATGTTGACAGGTCGCGTTCCGCTTGACTTGACAATTTTGTCACCAGCAGGTCTTTCAACCCCAGCAGACCTGTGTCTGCCGGAAAGAGAGATCCAAGGTAGGCTTTAAATCTAGGATCGAGCACGGTGGCCAAAATGTAGTGCTCTGATTTCAACAGATTGACCACCCGTGAATCCTTGTTAAGCGAATTAAGGGCTGCATCCACAAGTCCCACATGCCTAGCGGAATCGCTCCGTGTTAGCTCCTTCTTCAATGCCTCCAGCTTCTTCTGCAAAAGCCTGATGAGGGGAATGACCTGACTCAGGCTGGCAGTGTCTGAACTGACTTCACGTGTGGCAAGTTCAAAGGGCATCAGAACCTTGCACAACGTTGAAATCATTCTCCACTGCACTTGAGACAGGTGCATTCCATCTCCTATATCGTGCTCAATTGTATAGGCTTGAATGGCCTTTTGCTGCTCCTCCAACCTCTGAAGCATATAGAGGGTTGAATTCCACCTCGTTACCACTTCTTGCTTCAGATGATGGCAGGGCAGGTTCAGTAGTTTTTGGTGGTGCTCCAGTCTTCTGTACGTGGTGCCTGTACGCCGAAAGTGTCCCGCAATTTTTCTGGCCACCGACAGCATCTCTTGCACGCCCCTGTCGTTTTTTAAAAAATTCTGCACCACCAAATTCAAGGTATGTGCAAAACATGGGACGTGCTGGAATTTGCCCATATTTAATGCACACACAATATTGCTGGCGTTGTCCGATGCCACAAATCCACAGGAGAGTCCAATTGGGGTAAGCCATTCCGCGATGATCTTCCTCAGTTGCCGTAAGAGGTTTTCAGCTGTGTGCGTATTCTGGAAAGCGGTGATACAAAGCGTAGCCTGCCTAGGAAAGAGTTGGCGTTTGCGAGATGCTGCTACTGGTGCCGCCGCTGCTGTTCTTGCGGCGGGAGTCCATACATCTACCCAGTGGGCTGTCACAGTCATATAGTCCTGACCCTGCCCTGCTCCACTTGTCCACATGTCCGTGGTTAAGTGGACATTGGGTACAACTGCATTTTTTAGGACACTGGTGAGTCTTTTTCTGACGTCCGTGTACATTCTCGGTATCGCCTGCCTAGAGAAGTGGAACCTAGATGGTATTTGGTAACGGGGGCACACTGCCTCAATAAATTGTCTAGTTCCCTGTGAACTAACGGCGGATACCGGACGCACGTCTAACACCAACATAGTTGTCAAGGACTCAGTTATCCGCTTTGCAGTAGGATGACTGCTGTGATATTTCATCTTCCTCGCAAAGGACTGTTGAACAGTCAATTGCTTACTGGAAGTAGTACAAGTGGGCTTACGACTTCCCCTCTGGGATGACCATCGACTCCCAGCGGCAACAACAGCAGCGCCAGCAGCAGTAGGCGTTACACGCAAGGATGCATCGGAGGAATCCCAGGCAGGAAAGGACTCGTCAGACTTGCCAGTGACATGGCCTGCAGGACTATTGGCATTCCTGGGGAAGGAGGAAATTGACACTGAGGGAGTTGGTGGGGTGGTTTGCGTGAGCTTGGTTACAAGAGGAAGGGATTTACTGGTCAGTGGACTGCTTCCGCTGTCACCCAAAGTTTTTGAACTTGTCACTGACTTATTATGAATGCGCTGCAGGTGACGTATAAGGGAGGATGTTCCGAGGTGGTTAACGTCCTTACCCCTACTTATTACAGCTTGACAAAGGGAACACACGGCTTGACACCTGTTGTCCGCATTTCTGGTGAAATACCTCCACACCGAAGAGCTGATTTTTTTGGTATTTTCACCTGGCATGTCAACGGCCATATTCCTCCCACGGACAACAGGTGTCTCCCCGGGTGCCTGACTTAAACAAACCACCTCACCATCAGAATCCTCCTGGTCAATTTCCTCCCCAGCGCCAGCAACACCCATATCCTCCTCATCCTGGTGTACTTCAACACTGACATCTTCAATCTGACTATCAGGAACTGGACTGCGGGTGCTCCTTCCAGCACTTGCAGGGGGCATGCAAATAGTGGAAGGCGCATGCTCTTCACGTCCAGTGTTGGGAAGGTCAGGCATCGCAAACGACACAATTGGACTCTCCTTGTGGATTTGGGATTTCAAAGAACGCACAGTTCTTTGCGGTGCTTTTGCCAGCTTGAGTCTTTTCAGTTTTCTAGCGAGAGGCTGAGTGCTTCCATCCTCATGTGAAGCTGAACCACTAGCCATGAACATAGGCCAGGGCCTCAGCCGTTCCTTGCCACTCCGTGTGGTAAATGGCATATTGGCAAGTTTACGCTTCTCCTCCGACAATTTTATTTTAGGTTTTGGAGTCCTTTTTTTTCTGATATTTGGTGTTTTGGATTTGACATGCTCTGTACTATGACATTGGGCATCGGCCTTGGCAGACGACGTTGCTGGCATTTCATCGTCTCGGCCATGACTAGTGGCAGCAGCTTCAGCACGAGGTGGAAGTGGATCTTGATCTTTCCCTAATTTTGGAACCTCAACTTTTTTGTTCTCCATATTTTATAGGCAGAACTAAAAGGCACCTCAGGTAAACAATGGAGATGGATGGATTGGATACTAGTATACAATTATGGACGGACTGCCACGGCTAGGTGGTATAAAAAAACCACGGTTAGGTGGTATATATTATAATAATAATACAATTATGGATGGACGGACTGCCTGCCGACTGCCGACACAGAGGTAGCCACAGCCGTGAACTACCGCACTGTACACTGGTTGATAAAGAGATAGTAGTATACTCGTAACAACTAGTATGACACTATGACGACGGTATAAAGAATGGAAAAAAAACCACGGTTAGGTGGTATATATTATAATAATAATACAATTATGGATGGACGGACTGCCTGCCGACTGCCGACACAGAGGTAGCCACAGCCGTGAACTACCGCACTGTACACTGGTTGATAAAGAGATAGTAGTATACTCGTAACAACTAGTATGACACTATGACGACGGTATAAAGAATGAAAAAAAAACCACGGTTAGGTGGTATATATTATAATAATAATACAATTATGGATGGACGGACTGCCTGCCGACTGCCGACACAGAGGTAGCCACAGCCGTGAACTACCGCACTGTACACTGGTTGATAAAGAGATAGTAGTATACTCGTAACAACTAGTATGACACTATGACGACGGTATAAAGAATGAAAAAAAAACCACGGTTAGGTGGTATATATTATAATAATAATACAATTATGGATGGACGGACTGCCTGCCGACTGCCGACACAGAGGTAGCCACAGCCGTGAACTACCGCACTGTACACTGGTTGATAAAGAGATAGTAGTATACTCGTAACAATTAGGATGACACTATGACGGTATAAAGAATGAAAAAAAAAACCACGGTTAGGTGGTAGGTATATAATAATAAATAATACAATTCTGGTCGGACGGACTGCCTGCCGTGTGCCGACACAGAGGTAGCCACAGCCGTGAACTACCGCACTGTACACTGGTTGATAAAGAGATAGTAGTATACTCGTAACAATTAGGATGACACTATGACGGTATAAAGAATGAAAAAAAAAACCACGGTTAGGTGGTAGGTATATAATAATAAATAATACAATTCTGGTCGGACGGACTGCCTGCCGTGTGCCGACACAGAGGTAGCCACAGCCGTGAACTACCGCACTGTACACTGGTTGATAAAGAGATAGTAGTATACTCGTAACAATTAGGATGACACTATGACGGTATAAAGAATGAAAAAAAAAACCACGGTTAGGTGGTAGGTATATAATAATAAATAATACAATTCTGGTCGGACGGACTGCCTGCCGTGTGCCGACACAGAGGTAGCCACAGCCGTGAACTACCGCACTGTACACTGGTTGATAAAGAGATAGTAGTATACTCGTAACAATTAGGATGACACTATGACGGTATAAAGAATGAAAAAAAAACCACGGTTAGGTGGTAGGTATATAATAATAAATAATACAATTCTGGTCGGACGGACTGCCTGCCGTGTGCCGACACAGAGGTAGCCACAGCCGTGAACTACCGCACTGTACACTGGTTGATAAAGAGATAGTAGTATACTCGTAACAATTAGGATGACACTATGACGGTATAAAGAATGAAAAAAAAACCACGGTTAGGTGGTAGGTATATAATAATAAATAATACAATTCTGGTCGGACGGACTGCCTGCCGTGTGCCGACACAGAGGTAGCCACAGCCGTGAACTACCGCACTGTACACTGGTTGATAAAGAGATAGTAGTATACTCGTAACAATTAGGATGACACTATGACGGTATAAAGAATGAAAAAAAAAACCACGGTTAGGTGGTAGGTATATAATAATAAATAATACAATTCTGGTCGGACGGACTGCCTGCCGTGTGCCGACACAGAGGTAGCCACAGCCGTGAACTACCGCACTGTACACTGGTTGATAAAGAGATAGTAGTATACTCGTAACAATTAGGATGACACTATGACGGTATAAAGAATGAAAAAAAAAACCACGGTTAGGTGGTAGGTATATAATAATAAATAATACAATTCTGGTCGGACGGACTGCCTGCCGTGTGCCGACACAGAGGTAGCCACAGCCGTGAACTACCGCACTGTACACTGGTTGATAAAGAGATAGTAGTATACTCGTAACAATTAGGATGACACTATGACGGTATAAAGAATGAAAAAAAAACCACGGTTAGGTGGTAGGTATATAATAATAAATAATACAATTCTGGTCGGACGGACTGCCTGCCGTGTGCCGACACAGAGGTAGCCACAGCCGTGAACTACCGCACTGTACTGTGTCTGCTGCTAATATAGACTGGTTGATATTTAAAGAGATATTAGTAGTATACAACAATACTATACTGGTGGTCAGGCACTGGTCACCACTCCTGCAGCAAAAGTGTGCACTGTTAATTAATATAATTGTACTCCTGGCTCCTGCTAACAACCTGCAGTGCTCCCCAGTCTCCCCCACAATTAATTATAAGCTTTTAATTTATACATTGATGACTGTGCAGCACACTGGGCTGAGCTGAGTGCACACAGACTGAGTCACACTGTGTGACTGACTGTGCTGTGTATCGTTTTTTTTTTCAGGCAGAGAACGGATATAGCAGAGAGAAGTGAACGGATATATTATATTAAATAAAAGTTAACTAGCAACTGCACTGGTCACTGACTGTGGTAAACTAACTCTGTCTGCGACTCTGCACAATCTCTCTCTCTCTATCTAATCTATCTGTATTCTAATGGAGAGGACGCCAGACACGTCCTCTCCCTATCAATCTCAATGCACGAGTGAAAATGGCGGCGACGCGCGGCTCCTTATATAGAATCCGAGTCTCGCGATAGAATCCGAGCCTCGCGAGAATCCGACAGCGTCATGATGACGTTCGGGCGCGCTCGGGTTAACCGAGCAAGGCGGGAAGATCCGAGTCGCTCGGACCCGTGAAAAAAAACATGAAGTTCGGGCGGGTTCGGATTCCGAGGAACCGAACCCGCTCA
The DNA here is from genome assembly GCF_028390025.1 of Pseudophryne corroboree. Taxonomy (NCBI): domain Eukaryota; kingdom Metazoa; phylum Chordata; class Amphibia; order Anura; family Myobatrachidae; genus Pseudophryne; species Pseudophryne corroboree. Next base: position 309,052,276 of record NC_086451.1, on the reverse strand, counting down.
TCTCTACTCAATCCCCTTGCTGAATCTCGATGAAGGTGAGGAAGCCGAATCCGCATTATATAGCGATTTATAGTATTCCTCAAATTCACTAAGAATGTGGTCAGGCTCATGTGTCAATACCCCTTGTTTAGTACGGATAGACAAGGTATTCTTGGAGGAAATTTGGGCTCTCAGCTTCCTGGCAAGAAGTTTGTCTGCCTTATCCCCTTTTTCGTAATAAATCTGATTGAAGCGCCTAAGGCATTGTTCCGTCTTATGAGACAACAACATATTGAGTTCACCCCTAACTTTAAGTAGCCGATCCAAGTCAGCTGGGCGCAGGGAAGACCTATAAATTTCTTCCAGACGATGTAGTTGGTCAGTCAACTCCAAAATCTTCTGGGAGCGTTGTTTAATGAGCCTAGCTGCGATCTGTATGAAGTGGCCCCGGAAAAGACTGCCTTATGAGCCTCCCACAAGGTCATATCGGACATACCAAGGGTCTGATTCAAGTAAAAGTAATCGGTCAGTACCTGAGAGACTTGTGGCAGAACATAAGTATGCTGGAGAAGGGCGTCATTGAGGGACCAGGAGGGAGGAGAAAGAGTGCGGGACAAACCTGAGAGAGTCAAAGATACTGGGGCATGGTCAGACCATGTAATTGGGTGAATAGAACATTTTTGGATCTTAGAGGTTAAATCTCTCCCAGTCATAATCATATCAATCTTCGTATAAAGATCATGCACCGGTGAGAAGAAAGTATAGTCCTTGATTAAGGGGTCGAGGACTCTCCAAGAATCAAAGAGTAGGTGGTTTTTAAGTAGTGACAACAGGGCTCTAGAATTACGATTGCTTGTATGGGACTGGGGAGGGGGATGGGAGCGATCGAGGCTGTGGTGGAGTATGGTATTGAAATCCCCTGCCATTAAAATATCACCTTTTCTATATTGGGCAATCTTGGAGTCTAAGGAGGCGAAGAATGAGGCCTGATTAACATTAGGGGCATAGACATTAATCAGAGTTATAGGAACATTATTAAGCTTGCCCACAATAATGAGAAATCTACCCTTTTTGTCTCTAATAATTTTTTCTGACTCTAGGTGTAGGTGGGCGGGAAACATTATGGCGACCCCCCTTTTCTTTTGGGTGTGATCGCATGCATGTACAACTACCGGGTGACGTCTAGATCGCAATTCGGGATGGGAAGTACCTCTGAAATGCCTCTCCTGAAGGAACACCAGATCTCCCCCAACCTGTTTTAGAAAAATAAATAATTTAGTCCTCTTTTGGGGGCTATTAAGACCTTTCACATTTTAAGTTATAACGTTAACTGACATAACAGTGTATAAAAGAGCAGAGCTATAGCATCCCTAAACATACAGGGTTGGTCTCCTGAAGAAACAAAGGAAAGAGGAGAGGTAGAAGGTAGGAAAAAGAAAGAAAGAGGAGAAGAAAGACATCAAAAACAATACAAACAGAACAAATGCAACAATAAACTGAGCCAAAGACCCATTGTACGCATCATACGGGTCCACACGTTTGAGCTCCCGTATGGGGTATTAAGGGGGAAAATGTCTCCCTTACGCTCAAAAACAGCTATAATGGCTCAGTGGAGGGCGTGGCGTCACACACCTATGAACCTACGGGAAGGGGAAGAAGGAAAGAGGACGAATAGGGCGACCCTGTGGAGTCGGAGCAATTTGGTAACAATAAATCACATCAGAACCGTATGAACAGTAGCACTATGGGCTCGATCAGAGAAGCTCAGTGAAAAGAAAATAGAGAACCTCTAAAATACAAAACACTATAGTATACAGTAAGATACAGTAACCCATCAAGGCAGTTCGTGGATGAAAGGTCATGGAGGGTCACGTCTGGAGGAGGTTTTTGCCGGAACTGTCGACCAAAGACGGCGAGGCGCACGTTGTGGGAGAGGTGAGCTTAGGGTGCGTTGAGGGCCCGGTACAGCCTGTGGGGGAGAAGGCTTGTCAGGCTCCGGGGGGGGGGGGGGGGGGGGCAAGTTCAGTTTCAGGAGAAGCCGGTGGGCATCCTCCTTGGATCGTGCCATTAGCCGCTTCCCATCAAGCTGCACTATCAGGGCAAAGGGATAACCCCATCTGTATCTGACTTGATTCTCCCTGAGGATCTGGGTATATTCCTTCAGATCGAAGCGCCTCTTAAGAGTAGTAGGGGATAAGTCCTGAAATACCAGCAGCCTATGTGTTTCAAACAGACACAAGTCCTTGTTACGAGCAGCAGTTAGAACTCTGTCCTTAGTTTTGAAATAATGACAGTGTAGAACCACATCTCTCGGAGGGGACGATGATGACGGTTTTTGGCGCAGGGAGCGATGAGCCCTATCCAGGAGGAAAAGCTCAGGCGGAGTGTTTGGCAGGAGATGTTGAAAGAAGCGGGTGAGGAAATCTTCCAGTTGGGCAGGTTCCACCGACTCCGGGATATATTTAATGCGCAGATTGTTACGTCTTGCGCGATTATCTGCGTCCTCCTGTTGATCTTGGAGGAGGTAAATGTCTTCCTGCATGACAAACACAGAGTGCTCCATCTCTTGCTGGAAATTGATAACTTCGTCAATTTTCTGTTCGACGTCATTAGTACGATCACCTAGGTCCGAGATCTCATCCTTGAGACCAGAAATGGCCTTGTGGATCTCCGAGTGAAAAGCCTGTTTCAACGACTTCATCTCATTAAGGATAGAGGAAATGCAGTCTTTCATGGAAGAGTCTAGCACAGGTGATTCTTCCTCAGATTCCGAAATAGGAGCAGGTTGTGGGGCGGAAGGTGGTTTAGATGAGTTGGGCTTCATTTTAGAGATAAAGGAGGTCAAATCCGTGGATGGTGCTGATTTTTTGGACCTAGGCATGGCGTATGACAGTCCCGGAAATAGGGGATGAACAAAATTCAAAACTGAGCAATAGCGTAGAAAGTTAGAGTTCCATTATATTATGTGTAATGAGAGTAAACATGAGGCCCCCAGGGCAGCATCCAGTATGATTTAGCAAAGCATTTCCCTGCGTAGTAGTATCACAGAAGGCTGGAGCATAAATTCAGATGTAGTAGGATGCACCGGCAAGGAGATGGCGCACCCGGATTATAGATTATAATGTAAGGTGGCCCAGAGTCCTAATAATATATTAGGGAGCCCCAACAAAATACAGCAAGGCACAGTAGAACTAAGATGGGGGCCACAGCAGTGGGAGCCTATGAAGGAGGAGCTATAGGGCCACAAGAGTACCCAGTGAGTGGGGGCAAACGCTGGTGCAGTGAAGGGAGAGGCAGCACACTTGTAGGTGAGGGAAGATGGCCGCCGGCAGTGAGCCACTCCAAGGACTGCAGGATATACCTGGTATTCTAGAAGCTGTGCAGGGAAGGGGGCCCTGTAATCCAGTAGAGCCCCTGGGGCTAAAGGCCGCCCAGCAGTGTGCAGGAGAGGGAAGCCGGGGTCCACAGAGCGCTCCGGGGGTCCTGTCGCGGCCGCGCCTCGATCCCGGAGCTCACGGCTGGGGCGTCCCCAAACTCGAGGCCCCAGCTGCAGGGCACGGAACAGGCCGCGGCGGTCGGATGTAGCAGGAGGTCGTCCGGGGCCGCAGGTCCATCCCGCAAGCCGCTCTGCACCACTGGAAGGTCTCCCAGCCGCGGCAGGCACCAGGTAGGCTGCAGGGAAACGGTACTTAGTGTCCCCTGAGCCGGAGCTCCTGTGCCAGGCGTCCGTTCGGCCCTGAGTCTCTGCTGTTTTTTTTTTAATCACTGAGGAGCTGTGTCAGTGACACGGAAGCTGCCTCCTGTATACACAGAGAGCTGGCACTGGCTGCAGCTAGGGGGAGTTCCAAAGCGCAGCTCCTTCCAGTTAAGCAAGCCAGCCGAGTGAAGAAGCTCTCTGATCTTACGTCAGGCTGATGATAGCCAAAGGTAGGCACTGGCAGCACTTGCCTCAAGCGGATGGGGGGGGGGGCTTTAAGGAAGGAATGGGGGTGCGTGTTTTTAAGTGAGGGGTGTGTGTTTTTAAGGAAAGTTGTGTGTTCAAGTAAAAGAGGCATTTGTGTGAGAGGCATGTGTGTGTAAGTGAGAGGCATGTGTGTGTGTGTTTGTGTGTGTGTAAGTGAGAGGCATGTGTGTGTAAGTGAGAGGCATGTGTGTGAGAGGTGTGTGTGTGAGAGGCATGTGTGTGATAGGCATGTGTGTGTGTATGTGTGAGAGGCATATGTGTGAGAGGCATGTGTGTGTGTGTGTGTGTGTGTGTGAGAGCCATGTGTGTGTGTGTAAGGGAGAGGAATGTGTGTGTGTGAGAGGCATGTGTGTGTGTGTGTGAGAGGCATGTGTGTGTGAGAGGCATGTTTGTGTGTGTGAGAGGCATGTGTGTGTGAGAGGCATGTGTGTGTGTAAGTGAGAGGCGTGTGTGTGTGTGTGTAAGTGAGAGGCATGTGTGTGTGTAAGTGAGAGGCATATGTGTGTGTTTAAGTGAAAGCGGCGTGTGTGTCTTTAAGTGAAGGAGGCATCTGTGTGTGTGTGAGTGAAAGAGACGTGTGAGAGGCATGTGTGTGTTTAAGTGATAGGTGTTTGTGTGTTAAAGTAAAAGCGGTGTGTGTGTGTGTGTGTGTGTGTTTAAGTGAAAGCTGGCATGTGTGTTTAAGTGAAAGCGGCGTATGTGTGTTTAAGTGAAATAGGCGTATGTGTATGTTTAAGTGAAAGAGGCGTGTGTGTGTTTCTAAGTGAAAGAGGAGTGTGTGTGTTTTTAAGTGAATGAGGTGTTTGTGTGTTTTTTATATATATTGGCAGATCGCTGCGCCAAAGCATCTCCATCGAGACCCGCTGGCGTGTGAGGAAGCACTGTAGGTGTACTATAAAGGTATTCTGATGTCTGTTTTATTTTAATGACTGACTTGGAGTGCGTCCACTTTGTATGTGTATTTATATTACTAGTGGGAAAGGTACCTGAGCAGGCTGCTACTGTTCACCCTGAGTGCCGGATAGTTATATATGGTATGTGTCTATATGTAGGGGGGCACCAACATTTATCATGCCTCCGGGCGACTGGGACGAACTTACGCCACTGATTGTATGTATATGTATGTAAGTGGGAGGGGGACCTTGGTCTGCGTGCCCTAATTACAAATATAATGAGAGGTGCTATCATGCTGAGGCTTATAGTGCCACACAGGAAGAGAAGATATAATGCTGATGCCATTGGCGTTTCTATAATGGGTGCAGTGTGTGCGGTGCACACAGGCCCCTGAGTCCAGGGGGGGCCCACACCGCACACACTGCACCCATTTCTCCTATACTTACCTTTCCGGAGTCCATCGCTGACCGTGTGCGGGCCCCCTCCTCTCCCGTAGCCGTCGCGCCGCTGCTAGTGCACCGACCACTAGAGACTCTAGCACAGTGCCAGAGTCTACAGCACATGCGCAGGACTCTGAAAAAATGGCGTGGTGGCCATTTTTCGTAGTCCTGCGCATGCGCTGTAGACTCTGGCACTGTGCCAGAGTCTACGGTGCTCAGAGCGCTAGCAGCGGCGCAACGGCTACGGGAGAGGAGGGGGCCCACACACGGAGTCTGCACTCGAGTCCCCTCCTCTCTAGAGTAATTATAATGAGCTCTGCAATCTATCATAGAGTAAAATCGAGATCTTGGTATACTTTTTGGCAAAAAAATATTGGCCCACCAACCAGCGTCCAGGTGACCTTGTTTGGTGGGTCCCCAACGCTAAGTTTAAGTCCGGGGCACTTACCAGCGAAAGCTCATATTAATGAGTGTTACTGTATATAGGTGAGAGGTGTTCACTGAAATGCTATTACCTGTGGCCCTGGAAACATCACAAATGTAGTACAAAAGTGCTACAAATTCATCACTGGAAAGTAGTGCAAATTTATGAATGAAAAGTAGAAAATTCATGACTGGAAAGTAGTACAAATTCATGACTGCAAAGTAGTACAAATTTATGACTGGAAAGTAATACAAATTTGTGACTGGAAAGTACAGCACACATATATATGTATATTATATTATATATCTATATAATATATCTATATATACACATAATATATAATATATAAGTCATTATCTCAGTAGGGGACCCAAAAATGTGGGATTTTGAATTTTGGATAAGGGATACTCAACCTGTAGTATAAATTCATGATTGCTAAGTAGTACAAATTCATGACTGGGGCCTTTGGGTGCTTATTTATTATACACTTTTTGCATTCACCTTACTTTTCACATGCTGTGTGTGTCAGGTTTTGAAGGGAATTAGGGAAATCCTTATGGATAACCCTCTCTCCAAGCTATCAGTGGTCCCTCCTGGGGGGGCTATATAGTATGAACATTCATTTGCCTGGGGGAATTGTAGCTGTAGTTAGGAAGAAAGGGGCCCACAAACCTTATAGCAGAGGTAGGCTTGAAGACCATTACCCCTTGCTTCGGAAGCTGAGCATGTCAAGGGTTCCCTTATTTTGCAGGGGTGCCTGAAGACCTTTATACACCAAGGGCCTTATGTGGGGAATATGGAGCACTGCTCCTTTTGAAGTTGATCCAAAGACCCAAGACCCCAGCACAGTCTGAGCACTGCACTGGGTTCTTTGAGCATGCACCTCAGGATTAAATAATAATAATAATAATAATAATAATAATAATAATACAAATTTAAGCCTTTAGCTTCTTGGATTCAAGCTTAAGTTTTTGTTTTTTTATTGTATTGTGCTGTGAATTTAACGTACCTGCAGAAGATTTTCTTAGGGTGACAATAATTAATACTTACACCACTGGATTGGCTATTCCCACCATGGCTACGGCCATAAATTATGAGAAGAGTTTAAAGTAAAACTATCAGATTTAGCTATGAAGTTGTGGAATCAGGAATAAGGAAGGTGAAGCTAAGATGACCAGACTCATGGGGTCATTCCGAGTTGTTCGCTCGCAAGCTGCTTTTAGCAGCTTTGCACACGCTAAGCCGCCGCCTACTGGGAGTGAATCTTAGCTTATCAAAATTGCGAACGAAAGATTCGCAATATTGCGAAAAGACTTCTCTGTGCAGTTTCTGAGTAGCTCGAGACTTACTCTGCCAGTGCGATCAGTTCAGTGCTTGTCGTTCCTGGTTTGACGTCACAAACACACCCAGCGTTCGCCCAGACACTCCTCCGTTTCTCCAGCCACTCCCGCGTTTTTCTCAGAAACGGTAGCGTTTTTTCACACACTCCCATAAAACGGCCAGTTTCTGCCCAGAAACACCCACTTCCCGTCAATCACATTACGATCACCAGAACGAAGAAAAAACCTCGTAATGCCGTGAGTAAAATACCTAACTGCATAGCAAATTTACTTGGCGCAGTCGCACTGCGGACATTGCGCATGCGCATTAGCGACTAATCGCTCCGTTGCGAGAAAAAAATAACGAGCAAACAACTCGGAATGACCCCCTCAGTTGTTTAATTAGGACATTTGCAGCGTCTTCAATACATTATCAATAGTAAATATTGCAGTACATCATTTCTATTTAAGCAGTGGAATAGTGTGGTTTTTACAGACTCTTACTGACTCTCAAAGCAGACTCACAGTTTACTGCATTAGCCTCTGCTTCTGATGACAATTTTCAAAATCGTGATGCACATAATTAAACTTACAGCAGTTCTGCCAAGTAGTCTAGACAGGATTTGGCCGAATGCACTCTGAAAATGCATTTTGTTTTCTGCCAAAAATGAAACATAATAAAACAAGTAATGCAATATCCATCCACATGATGGCACTATAACACAACTGTATATCAGTTTGGTGGTAAATGATTTGGAAGATTCATTTTAAATAAATGCAGCCTGCTACAAAAATGACCTTTGTGGCTGTATTTTCTGTTTTATTTGTTTATCACAATTCAATTGCAGAAAATAATTACCTTATTGTTTTTATTCAATATTAATAACATGTTCTCATGCGTGCAATTACATATATTTAACACATTGTTATTTTAGTTCTTAACTCTAAATTTTAATTACATTTTCTGTGGCAAATAAAGAAATAAAGTGTAATTTTCTTAATATGAAAGTCTAAATTTGTAATCCAGTTATATAGATATATACAGGACGGGGCCGGTTCTGGGGCTTTTTGCGCACCGGACGGCAATAGGGGCATGGCTTCACAAGGGGGCGTGATCAGTTACGCCCCCCGTACAGTAGTAGCGCCGCTGAAATGATGTGCGGTGTGCGATGACGTCATTGCGCACCGCACAGCAAAGGTCCTCTCCACGAAGGGAAACTAGACGCTACGTGTCTAGTTCCCTTCGTGGAGAGGACCTTTGCTGTGCGTCAACGCGCACCGCACATCATTACAGTAAAGGTCCTCCTTCACAGTGGGCAGCAGCAGCGGGACAGAGCGGGCAGCGGGGGCACAGCAGCAGCGGATCTTGCCATGGTGCGGCACCCTCCGGATGGCGGCGGCGCCCTCCGGAAAGGCGGCGCCCCGGGCAAAAGTCCTGTTTGCCCGTGGCAAGATCCGCAACTGATACAGGAGACATACCAGTGTAGCCTATGACACATACTCCATATCAAGTAATAAACATACAGCAAAACATTAATCAAAGAACATAATTTACTGCTTAAACATTAACAAACTCATCCCTATAAACAAACATGTCATTTTGCAGTAAGTACAATTGTTTACTCAGCAGGGCAGTATTATTTCCTAAGCAATCTACAATCTAAGATCTCTACAAATCTTGTATATATAATTCATTGGTATATTTGTCTGTCTGGTTATGCATTAGGACACTGCACCGATTGTGATGAAATCAATGCAAGGTGGTACAGTTGGATCCTGGCAGTGTCAGACTGGCCCACAGAGGTACCAGGGAAACCACCAGTAGGCCCGACTGCCTGAGGGCCCACTCCTTCCTCTAGGGATCAGGTTCCAGACTGTGCACTTGTATTATACATGGTAGATATGTTGTATTACACTGCACTAAACTATTGTGTATTTCAAGCCTCTGTAGAGGCTGGCCACACCTCCTTTGTAGGTTAACCACACCCCTAAGTATGGGTCCCTATCGCTGCATTCCCCCAGTGGGCCCTTCATGCCCCAGTCCGACACTGGATCCTGGCCAGGTTTTAGGGGGGAGGGGGGGGGGGTTTGGGGTCCTGGTTGGGTTGAAAGCGCCTGACAGAACTTTGACCTGAGGAGCCTGTTCTGGGCCCTCCACTGAATAGATTTGGACAAAAAAACTTCACAGACTGGTGGCACTTGGTCTGGGATGCCTAATGGAGTGGTTGGGGTTCTGGTCGGAACTCACGGCAGAGTGTGCTGTGCGGTACTTTGACCTGGGGAGCCTATTCTGGGCCTTTCACTGGATAGATTTGGATTAAAACTTTACAGAGGGGTGGCAATTGATCTGGGATGCCTAATGGAGTGGTTGGAGTCCCGGTTGGACCTCACGGCAGAATGAGCCGGACAGAACTTTGACCCAGGGAGCCTGTGCTGGGCCTTCCACTGGATGGATTTGGATGAAATCTTAAATGAACTGTAATAACTCATACAAATAACCATAATTGAATGACATGAAATAACTATAAATCAGTAACTTAAAATAACTGACAGAAATGGAGGTGGGAAGACAAAAAATGTTGTGTACCCAAAAGCCTTGGAATAGCGACACTGATAACAAAAGCAAAACTTTATACCCATCTCGCAATGTAAAAGTGATTATAAAACTTAACGTAAAGGAAATCTGGGGATTAGGGCTACTGGCGACACCCAAAAAGCAAACCTTACACTTGGCAGCCACCTCATGAGTTTGTTGGAATAGCGGCTAAACTGGTAATTATTTCTAAAATGTTGACAGTTGCATCCAACTCATTGACAACTTAATAACTTCAACATTTAGACACGGGCAACACTGCGTACTTCAGCTAGTTAGTATATACATCTTAGTTACATCCTAACTCAGTAGTTGTCAATGTAATGAGGTTAATATTTATTTATTCACACTAAGGTGGGAATTCATTAGCAGCGGTAGATTATAGTGGGCTAACTGATCCCCCAGGGCTTTCCAATTAGCCCCAAAGCAAGCAATTATCTGGTTTTTTTTTCCACCTGCCTCAGCAGGTCAACATGGGTTACTGGTGTCTAATTGTGTTTACGTGAAAAACTGTGAAATTTTCACGGATTCTGTGAGTTAACGCCTGTTAACCCATGTTAATACATTAAGTTAACGGGCGTTAAATAGGCTATAGGGAGACGTCTAGAGCCCTATTTAAATTCATAGCTCCAGGCACCAAATAAAACTATGCCCATCACCATGACAGCATGATTATGATTAACTGCCAGCTGGTCACATGGTTGTCATAAAGGATAAGAATGTAAATTATATTTCTAATTTCTTCACAAATTGATGCTGTTTTTCTACTTTTAAGTATTTTGGGAGACATTATAGTGTAGGGATTGTACACGCCCATATGCCCCTGGCCACACCCACACAAAATTAGCCACAGCTCCTCAGCTTCTCACAATGGGCCCTTGATCATTTTCAGCCCCAGGCCCATGGAAACCTTAATCCGGCCCTGTCTGAATCACTCCAGGTGTTAAAGCCCGAGGCTACCTCCCATTTTCACCAGTGCTAATTTATAGTGGGCAACTGAATACCACCCTAAATCAGTCGCATGCCACATTTGATTATAAGAATTTGTTTCAGCTCTGTATTTTATAGACCATGAATGTGTAATTTGACTACCTATACTGTGTTATAACACAATTCTTTACTAAACACAGGTTCAAAGAAATGTGTGAAAAATAGAAGTCATTTGTGCATCAGCAACACTCTCTTCAACTGGACAATCAAATTAGTGCAGTGCATGGACTTCTAGGCAAGGCTTGTGGAATTACGTCAAGGCTAGTAGATTTATTGCTAAGGAGCCGTAAGCCAAGGAAGAGGCAGTAAGAGGCAAAAGAGTAAAAGTAAAGTGACACAAGATAAAAGAGTGGAGAAGTGGACTGTGGACCAGTTACAAAGTTGCCCAAAGCAACCAATCAGCTCCTACCTATCAGTTTATAGAATGAACTTGATAAATGTTACCTCAACTTCTTAATTTGTCCATTTCTCCACTTGTGCTTGATATATCAACCTCTAACAAAGAGAAATAGAGACAAAGTAGACACTTGGGAAAACAGAATCAAATATATATAATAAAAGAAAATTAAACTAAATGAAATTTACAAGAAATAGAATATACAAATATACAATTTAGATTACTTCTTTTAGCTAGTATCCGAGCCACTTACCATGAAACAGCCATTACTTTTTCCTGCTGAGAGGATGCACGCCTTCACACGTTCATGTGATGTCCTCAGTGACTTGATTTTCAACAGCTGAACAGCCGAATGTGTCAGATAAGTTTTGTGAAAAGCTTTATGTTTGGATTCAAAAGTCTTTGCAGATTATATTCCTTTGTAATGTGCATTCATTACTAGAGATGAGCGGGTTCGGTTTCTTTGAATCCGAACCCGCACGAACTTCACTTTTTTTTTCACGGGTCCGAGCGACTCGGATCTTCCCGCCTTGCTCGGTTAACCCGAGCGCGCCCGAACGTCATCATGACGCTGTCGGATTCTCGCGAGACTCGGATTCTATATAAGGAGCCGCGCGTCGCCGCCATTTTCACACGTGCATTGAGATTGATAGGGAGAGGACGTGGCTGGCGTCCTCTCCATTTAGATTAGATTTAGAAGAGAGAGAGAGAGAGAGATTGCTGTGATACTGTAGATTAGAAGAGAGTGCAGACAGAGTTTAGTGACTGACGACCACAGTGACCAGTGACCACCAGAGACAGTGCAGTTGTTTGTTTTATTTAATATATCCGTTCTCTGCCTGAAAAAAACGATACACAGTCACACAGTGACTCAGTCTGTGTGCACTGCTCAGCCCAGTGTGCTGCACATCAATGTATTGTATATAAAGCTTATAATTGTGGGGGAGACTGGGGAGCACTGCAGGTTGTTATAGCAGGAGCCAGGAGTACATGATAAATAATATTATATTAAAATTAAACAGTGCACACTTTTGCTGCAGGAGTGCCACTGCCAGTGTGACTAGTGGTGACCAGTGCCTGACCACCAGTATATTAGTAGTATTGTATACTATCTCTTTATCAACCAGTCTATATTAGCAGCAGACACAGTACAGTGCGGTAGTTCACGGCTGTGGCTACCTCTGTGTCGGCTCTCGGCAGGCAGTCCGTCCATCCATAATTGTATTATAATATATACCACCTAACCGTGGTTTTTTTTTCATTCTTTATACCGTCGTCATACTAGTTGTTACGAGTATACTACTATCTCTTTATCAACCAGTGTACAGTGCGGTAGTTCACGGCTGTGGCTACCTCTGTGTCGGCACTCGGCAGGCAGTCCGTCCAACCATAATTGTATTATATACCACCTAACCGTGGTTTTTTTTTCATTCTTTATACCGTCGTCATACTAGTTGTTACGAGTATACTACTATCTCTTTATCAACCAGTGTACAGTGCGGTAGTTCACGGCTGTGGCTACCTCTGTGTCGGCACTCGGCAGGCAGTCCGTCCATCCATAATTGTATTATAATATATACCACCTAACCGTGGTTTTTTTTTCATTCTTTATACCGTCGTCATACTAGTTGTTACGAGTATACTACTATCTCTTTATCAACCAGTGTACAGTGCGGTAGTTCACGGCTGTGGCTACCTCTGTGTCGGCACTCGGCAGGCAGTCCGTCCAACCATAATTGTATTATATACCACCTAACCGTGGTTTTTTTTTCATTCTTTATACCGTCGTCATACTAGTTGTTACGAGTATACTACTATCTCTTTATCAACCAGTGTACAGTGCGGTAGTTCACGGCTGTGGCTACCTCTGTGTCGGCACTCGGCAGGCAGTCCGTCCAACCATAATTGTATTATAATATATACCACCTAACCGTGGTTTTTTTTTCATTCTTTATACCGTCGTCATACTAGTTGTTACGAGTATACTACTATCTCTTTATCAACCAGTGTACAGTGCGGTAGTTCACGGCTGTGGCTACCTCTGTGTCGGCACTCGGCAGGCAGTCCGTCCATCCATAATTGTATTATAATATATACCACCTAACCGTGGTTTTTTTTTCATTCTTTATACCGTCGTCATACTAGTTGTTACGAGTATACTACTATCTCTTTATCAACCAGTGTACAGTGCGGTAGTTCACGGCTGTGGCTACCTCTGTGTCGGCACTCGGCAGGCAGTCCGTCCAACCATAATTGTATTATAATATATACCACCTAACCGTGGTTTTTTTTTCATTCTTTATACCGTCGTCATACTAGTTGTTACGAGTATACTACTATCTCTTTATCAACCAGTGTACAGTGCGGTAGTTCACGGCTGTGGCTACCTCTGTGTCGGCACTCGGCAGGCAGTCCGTCCAACCATAATTGTATTATATACCACCTAACTGTGGTTTTTTTTTCATTCTTTATACCGTCGTCATACTAGTTGTTACGAGTATACTACTATCTCTTTATCAACCAGTGTACAGTGCGGTAGTTCACGGCTGTGGCTACCTCTGTGTCGGCACTCGGCAGGCAGTCCGTCCAACCATAATTGTATTATAATATATACCACCTAACCGTGGTTTTTTTTTCATTCTTTATACCGTCGTCATACTAGTTGTTACGAGTATACTACTATCTCTTTATCAACCAGTGTACAGTGCGGTAGTTCACGGCTGTGGCTACCTCTGTGTCGGCACTCGGCAGGCAGTCCGTCCATCCATAATTGTATTATAATATATACCACCTAACCGTGGTTTTTTTTTCATTCTTTATACCGTCGTCATACTAGTTGTTACGAGTATACTACTATCTCTTTATCAACCAGTGTACAGTGCGGTAGTTCACGGCTGTGGCTACCTCTGTGTCGGCACTCGGCAGGCAGTCCGTCCAACCATAATTGTATTATAATATATACCACCTAACCGTGGTTTTTTTTTCATTCTTTATACCGTCGTCATACTAGTTGTTACGAGTATACTACTATCTCTTTATCAACCAGTGTACAGTGCGGTAGTTCACGGCTGTGGCTACCTCTGTGTCGGCACTCGGCAGGCAGTCCGTCCAACCATAATTGTATTATATACCACCTAACCGTGGTTTTTTTTTCATTCTTTATACCGTCGTCATACTAGTTGTTACGAGTATACTACTATCTCTTTATCAACCAGTGTACAGTGCGGTAGTTCACGGCTGTGGCTACCTCTGTGTCGGCACTCGGCAGGCAGTCCGTCCAACCATAATTGTATTATAATATATACCACCTAACCGTGGTTTTTTTTTCATTCTTTATACCGTCGTCATACTAGTTGTTACGAGTATACTACTATCTCTTTATCAACCAGTGTACAGTGCGGTAGTTCACGGCTGTGGCTACCTCTGTGTCGGCACTCGGCAGGCAGTCCGTCCATCCATAATTGTATTATAATATATACCACCTAACCGTGGTTTTTTTTTCATTCTTTATACCGTCGTCATACTAGTTGTTACGAGTATACTACTATCTCTTTATCAACCAGTGTACAGTGCGGTAGTTCACGGCTGTGGCTACCTCTGTGTCGGCACTCGGCAGGCAGTCCGTCCAACCATAATTGTATTATAATATATACCACCTAACCGTGGTTTTTTTTTCATTCTTTATACCGTCGTCATACTAGTTGTTACGAGTATACTACTATCTCTTTATCAACCAGTGTACAGTGCGGTAGTTCACGGCTGTGGCTACCTCTGTGTCGGCACTCGGCAGGCAGTCCGTCCAACCATAATTGTATTATAATATATACCACCTAACCGTGGTTTTTTTTTCATTCTTTATACCGTCGTCATACTAGTTGTTACGAGTATACTACTATCTCTTTATCAACCAGTGTACAGTGCGGTAGTTCACGGCTGTGGCTACCTCTGTGTCGGCACTCGGCAGGCAGTCCGTCCATCCATAATTGTATTATAATATATACCACCTAACCGTGGTTTTTTTTTCATTCTTTATACCGTCGTCATACTAGTTGTTACGAGTATACTACTATCTCTTTATCAACCAGTGTACAGTGCGGTAGTTCACGGCTGTGGCTACCTCTGTGTCGGCACTCGGCAGGCAGTCCGTCCAACCATAATTGTATTATAATATATACCACCTAACCGTGGTTTTTTTTTCATTCTTTATACCGTCGTCATACTAGTTGTTACGAGTATACTACTATCTCTTTATCAACCAGTGTACAGTGCGGTAGTTCACGGCTGTGGCTACCTCTGTGTCGGCACTCGGCAGGCAGTCCGTCCAACCATAATTGTATTATAATATATACCACCTAACCGTGGTTTTTTTTTCATTCTTTATACCGTCGTCATACTAGTTGTTACGAGTATACTACTATCTCTTTATCAACCAGTGTACAGTGCGGTAGTTCACGGCTGTGGCTACCTCTGTGTCGGCACTCGGCAGGCAGTCCGTCCATCCATAATTGTATTATATACCACCTAACCGTGGTTTTTTTATACCACCTAACCGTGGCAGTCCGTCCATAATTGTATACTAGTATCCAATCCATCCATCTCCATTGTTTACCTGAGGTGCCTTTTAGTTCTGCCTATAAAATATGGAGAACAAAAAAGTTGAGGTTCCAAAATTAGGGAAAGATCAAGATCCACTTCCACCTCGTGCTGAAGCTGCTGCCACTAGTCATGGCCGAGACGATGAAATGCCAGCAACGTCGTCTGCCAAGGCCGATGCCCAATGTCATAGTACAGAGCATGTCAAATCCAAAACACCAAATATCAGAAAAAAAAGGACTCCAAAACCTAAAATAAAATTGTCGGAGGAGAAGCGTAAACTTGCCAATAAGCCATTTACCACACGGAGTGGCAAGGAACGGCTGAGGCCCTGGCCTATGTTCATGGCTAGTGGTTCAGCTTCACATGAGGATGGAAGCACTCAGCCTCTCGCTAGAAAACTGAAAAGACTCAAGCTGGCAAAAGCACCGCAAAGAACTGTGCGTTCTTTGAAATCCCAAATCCACAAGGAGAGTCCAATTGTGTCGGTTGCGATGCCTGACCTTCCCAACACTGGACGTGAAGAGCATGCGCCTTCCACCATTTGCACGCCCCCTGCAAGTGCTGGAAGGAGCACCCGCAGTCCAGTTCCTGATAGTCAGATTGAAGATGTCAGTGTTGAAGTACACCAGGATGAGGAGGATATGGGTGTTGCTGGCGCTGGGGAGGAAATTGACCAGGAGGATTCTGATGGTGAGGTGGTTTGTTTAAGTCAGGCACCCGGGGAGACACCTGTTGTCCGTGGGAGGAATATGGCCGTTGACATGCCAGGTGAAAATACCAAAAAAATCAGCTCTTCGGTGTGGAGGTATTTCACCAGAAATGCGGACAACAGGTGTCAAGCCGTGTGTTCCCTTTGTCAAGCTGTAATAAGTAGGGGTAAGGACGTTAACCACCTCGGAACATCCTCCCTTATACGTCACCTGCAGCGCATTCATAATAAGTCAGTGACAAGTTCAAAAACTTTGGGTGACAGCGGAAGCAGTCCACTGACCAGTAAATCCCTTCCTCTTGTAACCAAGCTCACGCAAACCACCCCACCAACTCCCTCAGTGTCAATTTCCTCCTTCCCCAGGAATGCCAATAGTCCTGCAGGCCATGTCACTGGCAAGTCTGACGAGTCCTCTCCTGCCTGGGATTCCTCCGATGCATCCTTGCGTGTAACGCCTACTGCTGCTGGCGCTGCTGTTGTTGCCGCTGGGAGTCGATGGTCATCCCAGAGGGGAAGTCGTAAGCCCACTTGTACTACTTCCAGTAAGCAATTGACTGTTCAACAGTCCTTTGCGAGGAAGATGAAATATCACAGCAGTCATCCTACTGCAAAGCGGATAACTGAGTCCTTGACAACTATGTTGGTGTTAGACGTGCGTCCGGTATCCGCCGTTAGTTCACAGGGAACTAGACAATTTATTGAGGCAGTGTGCCCCCGTTACCAAATACCATCTAGGTTCCACTTCTCTAGGCAGGCGATACCGAGAATGTACACGGACGTCAGAAAAAGACTCACCAGTGTCCTAAAAAATGCAGTTGTACCCAATGTCCACTTAACCACGGACATGTGGACAAGTGGAGCAGGGCAGGGTCAGGACTATATGACTGTGACAGCCCACTGGGTAGATGTATGGACTCCCGCCGCAAGAACAGCAGCGGCGGCACCAGTAGCAGCATCTCGCAAACGCCAACTCTTTCCTAGTCAGGCTACGCTTTGTATCACCGCTTTCCAGAATACGCACACAGCTGAAAACCTCTTACGGCAACTGAGGAAGATCATCGCGGAATGGCTTACCCCAATTGGACTCTCCTGTGGATTTGTGGCATCGGACAACGCCAGCAATATTGTGTGTGCATTAAATATGGGCAAATTCCAGCACGTCCCATGTTTTGCACATACCTTGAATTTGGTGGTGCAGAATTTTTTAAAAAACGACAGGGGCGTGCAAGAGATGCTGTCGGTGGCCAGAAAAATTGCGGGACACTTTCGGCGTACAGGCACCACGTACAGAAGACTGGAGCACCACCAAAAACTACTGAACCTGCCCTGCCATCATCTGAAGCAAGAAGTGGTAACGAGGTGGAATTCAACCCTCTATATGCTTCAGAGGTTGGAGGAGCAGCAAAAGGCCATTCAAGCCTATACAATTGAGCACGATATAGGAGATGGAATGCACCTGTCTCAAGTGCAGTGGAGAATGATTTCAACGTTGTGCAAGGTTCTGATGCCCTTTGAACTTGCCACACGTGAAGTCAGTTCAGACACTGCCAGCCTGAGTCAGGTCATTCCCCTCATCAGGCTTTTGCAGAAGAAGCTGGAGGCATTGAAGAAGGAGCTAACACGGAGCGATTCCGCTAGGCATGTGGGACTTGTGGATGCAGCCCTTAATTCGCTTAACAAGGATTCACGGGTGGTCAATCTGTTGAAATCAGAGCACTACATTTTGGCCACCGTGCTCGATCCTAGATTTAAAGCCTACCTTGGATCTCTCTTTCCGGCAGACACAGGTCTGCTGGGGTTGAAAGACCTGCTGGTGACAAAATTGTCAAGTCAAGCGGAACGCGACCTGTCAACATCTCCTCCTTCACATTCTCCCGCAACTGGGGGTGCGAGGAAAAGGCTCAGAATTCCGAGCCCACCCGCTGGCGGTGATGCAGGGCAGTCTGGAGCGACTGCTGATGCTGACATCTGGTCCGGACTGAAGGACCTGACAACGATTACGGACATGTCGTCTACTGTCACTGCATATGATTCTCTCAACATTGATAGAATGGTGGAGGATTATATGAGTGACCGCATCCAAGTAGGCACGTCACACAGTCCGTACTTATACTGGCAGGAAAAAGAGGCAATTTGGAGTCCCTTGCACAAACTGGCTTTATTCTACCTAAGTTGCCCTCCCACAAGTGTGTACTCCGAAAGAGTGTTTAGTGCCGCCGCTCACCTTGTCAGCAATCGGCGTACGAGGTTACATCCAGAAAATGTGGAGAAGATGATGTTCATTAAAATGAATTATAATCAATTCCTCCGCGGAGACATTGACCAGCAGCAATTGCCTCCACAAAGTACACAGGGAGCTGAGATGGTGGATTCCAGTGGGGACGAATTGATAATCTGTGAGGAGGGGGATGTACACGGTGATATATCGGAGGGTGAAGATGAGGTGGACATCTTGCCTCTGTAGAGCCAGTTTGTGCAAGGAGAGATTAATTGCTTCTTTTTTGGGGGGGGTCCAAACCAACCCGTCATATCAGTCACAGTCGTGTGGCAGACCCTGTCACTGAAATGATGGGTTGGTTAAAGTGTGCATGTCCTGTTTTGTTTATACAACATAAGGGTGGGTGGGAGGGCCCAAGGATAATTCCATCTTGCACCTCTTTTTTCTTTTCTTTTTCTTTGCATCATGTGCTGATTGGGGAGGGTTTTTTGGAAGGGACATCCTGCGTGACACTGCAGTGCCACTCCTAGATGGGCCCGGTGTTTGTGTCGGCCACTAGGGTCGCTAATCTTACTCACACAGCTACCTCATTGCGCCTCTTTTTTTCTTTGCGTCATGTGCTGTTTGGGGAGGGTTTTTTGGAAGGGACATCCTGCGTGACACTGCAGTGCCACTCCTAGATGTGACCGGTGTTTGTGTCGGCCACTAGGGTCGCTAATCTTACTCACACAGCTACCTCATTGCGCCTCTTTTTTTCTTTGCGTCATGTGCTGTTTGGGGAGGGTTTTTTGGAAGGGACATCCTGCGTGACACTGCAGTGCCACTCCTAGATGTGCCCGGTGTTTGTGTCGGCCACTAGGGTCGCTAATCTTACTCACACAGTCAGCTACCTCATTGCGCCTCTTTTTTTCTTTGCGTCATGTGCTGTTTGGGGAGGGTTTTTTGGAAGGGCCATCCTGCGTGACACTGCAGTGCCACTCCTAGATGGGCCCGGTGTTTGTGTCGGCCACTAGGGTCGCTAATCTTACTCACACAGCTACCTCATTGCGCCTCTTTTTTTCTTTGCGTCATGTGCTGTTTGGGGAGGGTTTTTTGGAAGGGACATCCTGCGTGACACTGCAGTGCCACTCCTAGATGGGCCCGGTGTTTGTGTCGGCCACTAGGGTCGCTTATCTTACTCACACAGCGACCTCGGTGCAAATTTTAGGACTAAAAATAATATTGTGAGGTGTGAGGTATTCAGAATAGACTGAAAATGAGTGTAAATTATGGTTTTTGAGGTTAATAATACTTTGGGATCAAAATGACCCCCAAATTCTATGATTTAAGCTGTTTTTTAGTGTTTTTGGAAAAAAACACCCGAATCCAAAACACACCCGAATCCGACAAAAATAATTCGGTGAGGTTTTGCCAAAACGCGTTCGAACCCAAAACACGGCCGCGGAACCGAACCCAAAACCAAAACACAAAACCCGAAAAATTTCAGGCGCTCATCTCTATTCATTACACAACAAACACATTGACTTTGAATGTACTGCATGCATAAAAACATTTAGACGCTTCTGGGTCTGTTGTGCACCAAAACAAAGATTTTTATTTTCTTACTTCCCGGGTGTCAAAAGGGCCATTTTATTATGAGGAAATTGGATGAGCTATTTATAGTATTTAAACAAACGCTAAATAAACTATGCAGTATTGCTAGTATGTATGATTAATACAGAGGCAAGCGGCAGACAGACTCAGGAGTCAGGTAACAAGACGTTGCAAGCAGGGACTATGATTCTGCATGTTTCGCTCCAAGGTCAGTTACTCACATGGAAAAAATATATGTAAAATTAAAAATTAAAAAAATACATTAATACAATGTAAAAAAACTACAAAAGTTCCATAATCCAGGAATTTCTCGTGGCCCGGATATATCCCATGGGCCACCACTTAAATAGAGCTGCTACAGACCGTAGAAGATTCAAGCAAAGAAGAAAATGGGTGGTTTTAGAGTAACGTGCAAGATGGATTATAGCAAATAAGGACAGTGAGTCATAAAGAGAATTGACAGGTAAAGGAGTAATTTGGAAGACAGTTTCTAATTAAAGGATTTCAGTCAGAAAGTGAAGTGACAGGCAAAGAAATAATAATAGGAGAAATATACTAGAAAGTTAGGGGTGCTATAAAACCATAACATATATGCCAAATCAAGCAGACACTGGGCACTGAGGTAGCAATTTTGACTCTTAGATAAACTTGTCCCCTTCTCATAGATGCAGGATTGCTGGAAAGGATCACTATGGCCGAAATAGATCAAGTGGCAAAGCATAATTATAAATAATAATACAAATCTATGCACTTACAGTTTTTGCAGATATATAAAGTTTGGAGAGAGATAAAGTGGAGATAGATAAATCACCAACAAATCAGATCCTAAGTTCCATGTAACAGGCTGTCTTTGAAAATGGCACTTTTTCTCTCTCCAAGCTTTGATACGTATCCTCCATAATGAACAATTTGAGGGTTATTGTAGTCATGAACCATGTAGAATTAAGGTGACCTGTATCCTAGTATGCATCCTGTGACTTATAGCAAAGTATATTACTTTCTACTCAAGCTTCCAATACAGAACAGAGGCCAAGGTTTACCAAACAGAGCCCACAGGAACAGGTCAGCCTGGACCAGCTGGCACTTTGACCAATTAAATTACTCAGCTAATTTTGAACAACATCAGATACTTAAGAGTGGTACCACAAAGTGACTCAATACAACACACCCACAATTCTACAAGAGACCTACTGTGGAAATACAGGCTAGGTGAATTGTTAGACACAGTCTTTTCTGCAGATATTCCTGAATGAGCCAATCAGAACCTTAAATTTGCATAAAAATCAATGAACTGATCACTGAGAGTCATTACCCAATTACATTTATCTCATTATCAGAGCAACAGATATAGTGCTAAACTGTCTTAAGGTTATTAATTCACAAAGTATTTCATGATTTGTGTGTATAATGCCATATAATCTTCTACAGAGATAAGAAACATTGGGGGTCATTCCGAGTTAATCGCACACTGTCGATTTTCACTGTGCTGTGATCAGGTCTCTACTGCGCATGCATATGCACCAGAATGCGCACGCACGTCGTACGGGTACAATGCGGATCGTTGCTGAGCTATGGATTTAACAAAGAATCCATACGCACAGCCGATCACAAGAAGATTGACAGAAAGAGGGCGTTTATGGGTGTCAACTGACCGTTTTCTGGGAGTGGTAGGGAAAACTCAGGCGTGTCCGGGCGTTTGGAGGGTGTGTGACGTCAATTCCGGCACCAAAAAGACTGAAGTGATCGCAAGGGCTGAGTAAGTTCAGACCTACTCTGAAACTGCACAGAATGTTTTTGCAGAGCTCAGCTGCACATGCGTTCGCACACTAGCAAAGCAAAAATACACTCCTCCGTGGGCGGCGACTATGCGTTTGCATGGCTGCTAAAAACAGCTAGCGAGCGATCAGCTCGGAATGAGGGCCCTTGTTCAGTCCATGTATTGCGCTAGATTCTATTTAAATTAGATTGAGATTACATTTTGAATAATTAATTGTTTTGACGTTAACAGATGTAGACAAACATGACAATATTGCAAGTTTTACATTTATTTATAGTTGATTATGTTCACCAGTAATTATACTCAATTTCCTTCAACCAAAACTCTCAAAACTATTAAACAACATTAACGTCTGCTTGTTTGAAGGAGTCTTGTGTGGGGGAGGGGTTTCCCATCTCTCTGCATCGGGTCAGTGACACCCACTCTCAGGGAAGTAGACTGGCCACCATTGCAGATTGACCACCAAGAACCTGACAGAAATCTACAAGGTTATTTTAATGTTTGTCATTTGACATTCACTTTCCTTTTCAAAATATGTATAACGCATCAAGTTTTAGTGGTATATCTATACTGGCTGCAGGTTGTGGAGGGCACATGGGCCCCCGAGTCAAGGTGGGCCCACATTGCAGACCTTGCACCCTTTGGGGATCTTCAATTGTTTGAAAAGTCAGTTGGGTGCCTGTTTTTTCCTATCTAATAGACAGGAAAAAAACAGATACCCAACTGACTTTTCAAACATTTGAATTCCGCCCATTAAATGTACCTATCTTTTGGCAGGTGCAATATTTAATGAAAGAATCCCCTAGGCAGCACCATTTTGATTGAGATATATACAAGTGCAATAGACTCTGGCCCATGAGTGGGGAGGGGGAGGGCACACACAGAGAGGGCACATAGCCGCTCTTTGATGATGAAATGACCCTGTCAAGTTTATTTGACTTTTGTGGTATAAAATTTGATTGCATTCTGGTTATTTTACTTTAAGAGGATGTAATTAATACATTTCAAATCTGAAAACAACTAACCAATACAAGGAAAGTCTTCCAATTTTTTTAAACTGTGTGATTTTTAAAGCACATAACTATTACCACAGAGTAAATCATGATTTGAAACTACTAAAATGCCTAACTTTCCTATGTCCTTACGATCACATATTCATTTTAGTTTACACATTCAACAGAGAATAATCACTCACTGTGACAAATCTAATTTTCATCACACTCAGGGCTCTATTTAATAACAATGACAAGTACTGGTGGCATATTTTGTTTAGCATTACACAGTGACACTTACGGTATTAAACATAACTCATTTGTCCGGAAATGTCCAGCATTGTCCATCTCTTTGACAGTTTACAGCAGGGACTCAGCAAAGCCAGAAACGTTGTGCTGGGTCCTCATTGTCAGCAATGAGGACTGTACTGCTAATGTCATTATAAATGGCCTACGCTGTGCAGTCATAAACAATGGCAAACTAAGAGCTTACTGCTGTTTGCTAAATACAGAGTGCTGAAGGGTTATGACTCATTCTTAAATGGAGCACTAAATAATGGGAAAGACAGTGAGGAGTATCCGAGAGTGACAGCCATGATGGAACACCTTCTTGCCTTTCCATTCTTTCACTTTCTAGAGCAGGGGTTCTCAAACTCGGTCCTCAGGGGCGCACACAGTGCATTTTTTGCAGGTAACCCAGCAAGTGCACAGGTGTATTAATTACTCACAGACACATTTTAAAAGGTCCACAGGTGGAGCTAATTATTTCACTTGCGATTCTGTGAGGAGACCTGCAAAACATGCACTGTGTGCGCCCCTGAGGACCGAGTTTGAGAACCCCTGTTCTAGAGCATAGAGCATGAGCTGGGCCATATTCATGTATAGGCATACTGGACAGGTTCCCAGGGCCCCACAATTCTAGGGTCCTTTGAGCAGGGGTGGGTGGTAGTCACACAATCCAAGCGGTGAAGCAGCATTCTCTACCTGCCTCCCAGCCTGCAGCCTTACAGTGAATGGCTGTTAGCATGCTGATTGGTGGATGGCTGAAGCTATCAACCAATCAGAGTGCTGACGACCATTCACTGTATGGAAGTATGTGATGTGGAAAGATGGCACAGGACCGCAGGAGGGCCATGCTATGATTTTTAGAAAAATTTGTTCTTATGAATGGGTGTTTAGGGGCCCCAGTGCATTGCTGTGCCCAGGGCCTACACTGTTTAGATGGCCCTGAGCATGAGCCATGAAGGGGTTGCTACAGATTTTAAATCACAAGTTATTACTTACATGAGGCAATTCCATCTGCACGTGGAACCTGCAATTATTGGAAAAATGTGAATGCACTGGAACTAACAAACACACATTACACAAGTTAGTATATGCAGAGCTCTGTCCGACTTCAGGTTGATCTATTGCACCAGGGCTGGTGCAACTGCGTGCTTATGACGACAGCACATGGATGGGGGTGGTGTGGTCGCATAATGCTGGTGACTTTGAATAAAGGTAGAAACCCACATTTATTTCTGAATTGTAAAGTAGCAGCAATTGTGCCTGCTCTATGTGCAACTCTGAATCAGGACTTTAATTGCTGCCTATCCAATCCACAGAAACTTTGCTACTGTGCCATTATGAATGATACTCTCTATAGTGAATGAATGCACTGCAGAACACTGTGGTGATTACAAAACCAATACTGCTACTACTGTACTAATAATGGCCTACTTTAGACTCTTTTATGCCACAAAAGAGTATTCATTTATGACATACTTTGTTTAACTTTCTTAATCGAGATCAGATGATCAATTAGTTAATGGCTATGCATAAGCAACATGATCAGTTTCTAACAAATTGGCCAAAATATGTTTGCCAAAATGTGACTAATCCAGATTTTCTGTGCTCAAACTGAGTGAGGCGATCAGATGATTATCTGTTAGTAGGATCACCAGATTACTGCTCACTCATGGAGCTTGGGACCAGATTTACAGACATGTTCCTCTATTTCTATAACCTAATCACTTTGCTTTTATTTGTTGTTGCTCTTGTTTTGGGGGCCCATAGGCAAAGAAATCTGGCTAATTTGCCAATATCTGCCAGCACTATAACTTGTTGATGTGGCCAGCATTAATTTGACTTCCTGATCTTTGCTTCTAAACTTGGCAAACAAAATTTGTATAAAAAAAATTCTTCTGTTTTCCATAAATCACATCGCACTATAAAGCTGTTGGAGAGGGACCTATTCCTCATATGTCTTAACATCTGTCAGAGCACTTGGAAAGCACTATATATATATATATATATATATATATATATATATATATATATATATAGTAGAGCCATTGATAAACATTACATTTATTTGCAAATATTGTACTGGACCACAGCAACCAATCAATGATCAATTAGCTTTTACCTATCTAATGTAAGCTAAACTGTAAAAGGAAGTGTCTGTCTTGTTCAAATGCAGTGTTGGTAAATGATCCCTAATGGTGTTGTTACCCACATTTATGCATGGAGTTACCTCTGTAATGGATAAGCCTTCTGGTTTCTTCGGGAGCAACTCTCCCGAAGGGAGGCAAGAGAGACAAGGGTTCCCCAACCAGACACAATGGGGGTCATTCCGACCCGATCGCACGCTGCAGTTTTTCGCAGCTGTGCGATCGGGTCTGGAATGCGCATGTGCTGCGGCTGCAATGCGCAGGCGCGTTGCAGCCTGGCGACGGGGAACGCCAGGCAGCGATTGTTCTAATGAAAATTTCGATCGCAGCGGCGATCGCAAGGTGACTGACAGCAGGAAGGCGTTCTGGCATGGCCACTGACCATTTTCTGGGAGTGAAGAGGAAAACATAGGCGTGTCCAGGCGTTTGCAGGGCGGGTGTCTGACGTCAATTCCGAGACTTGACAGGCTGAAGTGATCGCAGTGGCTGAATAAGTTCAGAGCTACTCAGAAACTGCACAAAATGTTCGCACACTTGCACAGCTTAAATACACTCCCCCAAAGGTGGCGACTATCTGATCACACGGGCTGCAAAAAGTTGCAGCGTGCGATCAACTCGGAATGACCCCCAATGTCAGACACAATGTCAGATAAGACTTATGCAAGAGAAACTTTTTTTTATAGAAAACCTAAAATTGCTATAATTGGTTACACCAATCAAATATGATTTTTCCAATAATATTCAATAAGCAAACAATAAATTACAGTGACACTTCCTGTGTGCGGTAAATACATTTCATATGACTTAATTGACTTTTGCAAATATTAAATATACATTGCAGATATTAAATATTCATCAATGATATGCCTCCAGAGCTACCAAACAATTATGCAGTAATGCTAATACACAAATCTCATGCCTATCACACAGTATATAAAATACTGTGGGCGGGATGTATTAACATACATCGCCGCCCCTCGCCGGTTACCGCAGCGATGTTGATCGCATATGTACTAACATATGCGATCAACATCGCGATGCGGTGACGGAGGCCCCCCGCGATACCTGTTAGGTGGTCTGCGGGGGGTCTCCGTCACCTCCCCGGGGTCCCCACACTGGCTAGATGCCGGGAAGCAGCAGCAGGCTGCCCCCGGCACCTCCTCCTCCCCCCTGCAGCCGGAAGGACGTCCGGCTGCGTTGCTAGGGGGAGACTACCTTCCGGGTCCAGGGCAGCCTGGAGGAAGGTAAGCCAGGGGGAAGGGGGGTCGGCGTCTGCGGCGGGGGTCGACGGTGTCGGCGGGTTGCGGCGGTCGGCGAAAAGAAGCCCATAGGCTTCTATAGGGTTTCGCCATCCAGAGATGGCGAAACCCTGGACGCCGAAAACGCTGCGGTAGGGTCTTAGTAAATATGAAAATGCGGTAAAACCCCCGTTTTCGGGGGTTTTACCGCATTTTTGCTTTAGTACATCCCGCCCTGTATGAGATGAAAGTCTTAACCAAAATGCCCAAGAAACTCTGAAGTTAAGAACAATATTTAGGTGACTTGGAAGATGGCAACCAGAATCACTGTTGGGGGGTCTTTGTGCTAACAGCAGGGACCAGGGAAGTTTGTTGCAGTGCTATTTTCTAACTTTAAATGCATAACTGTCTATTTCAATAATTAGATATGTGTGGTAAATAAGTGGTTGTCTCTCACCAGTGGTCGATGTAATGCCGCCCTAGTTCGGCGACTGTGCAGGATACCTAGAAACTCGTAAATTTTTTTAAAGGGGCAATCAGTTACAAGGCATGGTTTTGCCCCTTTAAAAAATTGTCTGAGTTCAGCCGGCATCCCGCACAGCCGCCAAACTTGGGCATGATTACATCCGGCCCCAAATCTGGAGACACAAATTGTTCTCCAAATGCTTGGCACAGCAGACAAGGGGCACTTCAAGTCTCAAGGTTCTTCGCTGCTGTGCAAACGGGTTGGGACTGCGGTTGCGCTGCACCCGCAATGTGCAACACGCACGCGCGTCATTGCCTGGCGATGGCCGTCACTGGGCAGCAACGCGCCAGCGCAGAAAGTGATCGCAGCGGCGATCGCATGAAGACTGACAGACGAGAGGCGTTCCGGGGCGGCAACTGACCATTTTGAAAGCTTGGTGAGGTGAATGCAGGCGGATCCAGGCGTTTGGAGGGCGGATGTCTGACGCCAATCCTGGGACCTTCGTCGCTGGATCACTCGCACAGGGTAAGTAACTTTTACCCTGGTCTTGTTTTGCAGGAAACTTTTTTTAGCATAGCAGGAATGCACAAGAGATCACAGCCTTGCTATGCTAAAATACACTCCCTCATAGGCGGCGTCAAGTTGATCACATGAGCAGCAAGAAGTTGCTACATGCAATCAACTCGGTATGAGGGCCCATGTCTCTATAAGCACAAATTACAGTACATAGCAACTAGCGCTCAGCATCTGTGGCCACCTTTCTTGCTTCTCAGCAGGCTCTTTCTCTCTTTACTTTTCTTTCTTTTTCAATGTGCTAAACTCTTGGTCTCACTGACAGGAATCTGCTGTCTCCCCATATCTCATCTTATGCCAGGCATACATTTTGCAATTATCATCACTATCTGCTGATTACCGGTGGATCGGGACAATAATTGCATAGTGTATCTATGTGGCCGATCAGCGATGATCATATGGTCGAGCATGAGAAATCTTCCAACATGCCTGACTGATCCAATCATTGGTCAGCCGCATTCCTGAGCGGGATCCAATAGAATTCCTCCCAGTGTCTTTGCTGTGCGCGCTTCATATTACGCATAAACCCGCAAGTCCTTGTATCACAGAAGACAGCTCTTACCGGGAGAGCTATCCTTTTAGATTTTCTAGGTACATACCAGCATTACTAAGTGGCGAGATGTATTGCATGCACGATGCAATGCATAGTGCATCCTGACCCCTGTGAGATATTTCAGTGTATGGCCACGATATGTGCTGGCCTCTGGCTCTCAGAAAAAATGTTGGTTGGTCTGACAGACTTTTTAATGACAGTGTGTGCCCAGCATTAGTCTCCTCAGAGCTCTGGCTGACTCTCAATACTATCACATATGACTCACATTGATTGGCTTTCCTACCTGCCGCATGATTTACTGTCATCTTGTGTCCACTAGCTTTGTCTAGTCGGAAAAATGGAGTCCTGACTGCCATGGCAACCTCAGCCTCAATGCCCTGATCGATTTGCATGGCTTGATCTTCATTGCAGCTGAGAGCAAGAGACTCACTTATCTGAAAGATTGATGTGGGACCACCGATTGGCAATCAAAACTGTGGCTGCTCAGTGGGAGGGACAGTTCCCAAAAGCTCCAGATGACTCGCAGCTGGGGAGCATGTTGTGATGATGGTTCTCCAAAAGCTGGTGAGGTACAGGTGAATGGACCATCCTGGAGGGAGATTCTTATCCCTTATCATCACTGGGGTGAGTCTTGGGGTGCATTAGAGAACGGATAGAGGGAGATGCGGTAGAGAGGTCAGAATGTGGGGGAGGAGAGAGGATAAAAAAACAGCAGTTCTGGGAACAATACTAGTATTTATAAAAATTTCCGTACACACAATTTTGACATGTTTTGCAATATGTGAAAAGACATCTCTTGCCTTTGATGATCTGTTTTTCAATCCTCATCTTAAATAGGTTTCTACAGTGATGAAATTAGGAATGTCTTCTTTAAATGACACCTACATAAAATGTTTTTGATACATTGATATTTGTGTGGCTATAAATGCGTTTTCCCATAACAAATGACCCTGGATTGTGCATAAATCATTTCACTGACAGGAATACCTCTAATATAAAACGAAAACCTCTAAATGCACCATTTTCTTACTTGTTTGCATAAATGAGTACAATCGCAAAAATGGAATACTTGTCACTGCTGCCCTGTTTTCTTGTATCTTTGGGCCTGATTCAAAGATGGCAATGCAGCAGCAATGTTATAATATGCTAATAAAGCAGGAGGCATCTTGTGCAAGCAGACGCCACCTGTCTGTAAGTTCTAAGGTGCAACATTGTATCACTCTGCGAAAACATTACCCATCTAAGTAAAACTGAGGCTCCTCAGACACAGGGCCATCTTAACAGCAGTGTAGGTCCCTGGGCAAAGCAATACACTGGGGCTCCTACCCATCCTCCAGTGGTAGGGGTGGGAAGTGCTATCAGCAGCAGCTTTGATGTCCCGTGAGCGGTAGGGAGTGTTCTATTTTCCGCTCAGCTTATAGGACCTGGAGCAGTAATTTCTGCTAATTGTTCCTTTATTGCACAGATGGTGGGAGATGGGGCGGGAGGGAGAAGGCTAAAGTGTAGAAGAGGGCATTGGGCTGAATGAAGGGTCCCTGGTACATGAATTCCAGGGTGGTTGGGGGTGTTTAATACGCAGGGGAGGGGTGGATAGTGGGGTGGGCTTAGTATTCATAATTTTCCCGTTGGAGGGCAGCTTGCTTGACTGCAGATATC
Organism: Pseudophryne corroboree; assembly: GCF_028390025.1. Classification (NCBI taxonomy): domain Eukaryota; kingdom Metazoa; phylum Chordata; class Amphibia; order Anura; family Myobatrachidae; genus Pseudophryne; species Pseudophryne corroboree. The sequence continues at coordinate 309,022,473 of NC_086451.1, read as the reverse complement.
TTCAGTTCCTGGAAATAGATCTCTTATTGGATAAAAAACTAGAGAGTCCCACTTTACAGGAGGTACTGGGGACGTGGGGATCAGAGTTCAGGAGCCAAAGCAATCCACCGGCAAAAATAAATAACTGCATACCAGGCGTGTGGAGCTGGAGCAGGGAGCAGCTGCTTGAAGGCGGATATCTCTGGTTCTGGGCATAGTAGAGACAAGCTGTCAATGTCCACTGAAAGGAGAGAGTAACAGCTTTTGGAGAAAAACTCTAAGGGGGAATCCAATTAGCCACAGGATTTTCCCTGTGGCTAATTTTTGGTAAAAAAAACCCTGCAGAGCAGTAAAAGGCTATTCAATAAAATAGCCTTTTTCACATGCCCAAAAATCATGATTCACACATGGAAACACACTTATTCCTTGTTAACTGCAGAATCAGTGTGTTTTTTTCCCACACGTGACCGATTTTGCGGCTTTTTCACGCGGATTTTACCTCACAGCTCCATGAGCTGCAAGGTTCAGTCTGATGGTGGGGTCTCGCGCACAGGATATACACCACTAATTGAACAGCCTTGGCATGCAAATTAGCCACAGGGAATCTATCCCCCCCCAGCTAATTAGATTCCCCAAGTCAGACAGAACACGAGATATCTAGCTGGAAAGAGCAACTAACAGGCTCAGATGGGGACTACTGCTTTGAAGTTGGATATCTCCGGTTCCACAGGACAGATTTTAAAAAATCTGGTACCCCTGGAAAAAGGGGACCCTCAGCTATCACCGGGGCCCTTGGGCAGCTGTCCATTGAGCATTTTCAAAAAGATGGCCCTGCTCAGACTGACTTGTCACAGCTCTACAGCAGGAAATCTGCATAGGAAGATTCATACACTGGCCTCGGCACTCCCAGAAAACAGGGGTCACACTGTCCCATTTTGGGAGTGCTGGCCATCCCTGGTCCTAGTCCACTTTCAAATAGCCGCAACCTGCAGCTTTTGGGAAATGCAAGAGATCTCGAAGTAGAAGATTGGCACATGGTTAGTAGGTATCGGAGTAGCATGCAAACCATTGGGTGTGCTTACTGCTATGAATCAGGCCTTTGTCAATTAACCTCATTGTAGAACTATACCTTTCTTTATTTAGCAATAACATAATGTTTTGTATGTATTTATGTGCATATCTATAGCTTATGAACTTTACAGGTAGATTCCTTTGGATGTCATTGTGACCCACCTGAGCTTGCTTCCAATGTTCCTCAATAAACTACAGCTTTGTGCTCTTTTAAGCAGTGTTCCAATTCCATTATTCAGCACCATTAAATCTGTAAAGGAATATGGAACAAAATACACAGACCACTTTTACTCTCTGCAAACAAGTGGACAAAATTAGTGTGGGCAGGAGAGACCAGATATTGCCCTCTCCAGTTTATGTGTAAAACCCTTCCCATAGGAAAATGACCCTAAAAGCAAAATGAAACATGCCCAACCTAGAGTGAGTCATCCATTCATCTGCAAGGCTCACCCAAATGGACATACACAACCTCTGCACCTCACAACCCCTTCTTTTCTTCTGCCATTTTTTTTCTGGTGGGATTTGCAAAGGTTTACAAAATGCTTCTTAAATCCCTCAGTTTGTCAGCTTATGTTAAAAATGAGGCATGTTTACCACGGATGTAGTTATATGACCGCAGGTCACAATACCGATGGCTACACCCTGCCCCCTCTAAATTCTGACAGTCGGCATGCCGACTAACAGGGACTATTCCCACTCATGGGTGTCCACGACACCCATAGAGTGGGACTGAACCTGCAAGAGGCTTTGTTGCGCTCTCCCCTCCCCCACCCGCCGGCATTCTACTCCCCGGGATTCCGGCGTCGGTATGCGACCGGCGGGATCCCAATCGCCGGTCACCCTTAGTCAACCCGTTTGACCCCAGTGATTTTCCAGGAGTTTTCCAGTGGTGTGTGATTTTATAAATCTGAAGGTTTTAAATTCAACAAAAAAAGTTGTTTTTGCAAACATGTACAGTAGTTAAACAAAATAGCTGCTTAATAAAGCTCCAACAAAGTCTCTTTTTGGGTTCTGCTTAAATAAACAGAAATCTGCAATTGATGAATCCATGTCACCCATGTTTTCCAAGGTCCAAGCTACTGGCTCATATAAAATATAGCACTGGCAGATCGTTGTGGCAGCAGAAAGCTTTATACGTACATGTAAGGTTGAATTTATGTTATGTTACCTTCTCATGTTGTTTTCATAAAAAAACCAAAGGAAATCATGAATTTGATAATTTACCTTTTATTTCATTTGTAAATAAGAAACATTTCTCTGGATATGTGCTAGTAAGAATGCTATAAGTATTCACAAATAACCCATTATAGTAATTTTCTGAATAAGTTTTATTATTGTGATTGCAACCCTGGCCATAATTTGTTTATCTAGTAATTACCAAGTTAAACAGAAAAATCTGCTTATGCTTTTGTACCTAAATAAAGGTTTCCTGGATATACTTCTTAGTAAATGTAATCCACAATAAGATTTCAGAGCTGTAATTGCAACTATTAAAACTTTGCTTGTATTTATAAACTTTTTATTGAACTTTTTATTGATTCTTTTTCTAAGAATGAAATATAAATAAAAAATAACAATGCTGCCTATTTCCGTTATGTGTGTTTGCTATTAATAACATTGGCACTGAGACTCTTCCATCAAGCGTCCAGCTGGTAACCATAATGCAAGTATGCAAAATGTTTATAGATCTTTTGGATGCAGCAAGGATGGGGAAATATGCCAATGTAACAGGAGGCGTCTGAAAAAAAGATGCCTCCTGCTGGCATCGCATTTCTGAGTGCTGCGTCTGAAGACACAGCATTGGATCAACGTTGGTCGCAGCCATTTTACATCTGAGTAAGCCTAAGCTTACTCAGAATGACTGCCGGAACTCCTCTGCCAAGCAGGCTGCCACTTAGAGGGCACTGCATGGGATGACACAGATCCCGTTCTGTACATGCTCAGTCTACCCACAATCAGTGCTGTACACAAACTATCAGCTATGGATGCATTTCGTCGCAAAGACTTGGTGATGTCACGAAGACAAAACATATTTGGGCCGTGTCTTGGTGTTGACATGACACTGTAACTCCACCCACAGACCAGGAAGTGAGAACAAGCTGCCGGGGGCTGTACCTAGAAGGCAGCAGATCCAAATATAGAGCTACACAAATCGCTGTTAGACTGCTCCATGCTGCTGTACCACTGATGCTGTATCCCATGTGACAGGCAATACTGATCCTGATCTCTTTTAACCTAAATGTGAGTTTTTATGTGTGCTGCTATTAAATCTTTGTTACTTTTTACCAACGGTAAGGGGGCTGCTGCTGCCCATGCTGGGAAGGAGAGAGCTGGCTTCTATGGACTGCATCAGCTGCAGCCCACAGAAGCCGGATTGGGCTGAGGATCAGGTAGGGAGTGGTGTCCTACAGGAAGCCTCCTCTCTGCTAATCGCAGCCAGGTCTGGTTGTCCTAGATGGATGAAACACCTCCCCATGAGACTGCCTATCCTGTGGGTGAGTGGCAGGCGGACTTTCAAGCTGAAGTCACTGCCAGTAACAGTGAAGCCACTAAGCCACAGCAGTCACACAGATGGCAACTGGCTCAGCTGAGCTCACTGAGGTGGCGGATTTTACTGGGGGGACTGCAGCCCATATGTAAAATCTGCCACAGCTTTTTACTCACTGTGCTGCGCATCCTGCTGTTTCTCTGACTAGAAATCCTTTTGATGTAACTCCTGAGGAGTAGAAAATTTTTGCAAGAGGGCTGCAAATATTGAATTTGAACACACTGCTGATTAAAGACTAACTTCCACAAACTTATATGGTTGGACTAACATTTCCGCACAGTGAGATACATTTCTTCATTGCTATATACTGTATATACTGTATATATTAGAGATGTGCGCTAATCCCTGTGTTTTGGTTATGGATATGCATTAACTTTGTGTATAGGTTTTTGTTTTGCCAAAAGCGCCCTCGCAAGTATTGGTTTTGGATCTGTATTTAAAAAAACATATTGATAAAAACAGCTAATCTCACACAATTTGGGCCTTTTCCCTCTACAGTATTACTAACTTCTATAACATTAATTCCCAGTCATTTCCAGTCAGTTTTAACCACCTCACAGCTCACAATATTGTTCACCAACATAGGCCAAAAGCTGGTTGGGTAAACTAAGCAACAGACCAGCAGCCCAAAATACTGCAGTTATTTCTGTTTAAAAATGTTTTGCAAACTAATAATTTATTAGAGCTATAACCAATCAAACCAACTCACAAGTACTTTCATTAGAAAACATTCCAACAGAGAAATTTACTAAGAATTGTGTGTGGAATAGCATTGCTCTAAAAAGTAGTAGTAGTAGTTAACAAGCAGCAAAGAAAAAACCCTAGCCCATGTGTAAAATAACAACAGCAGGCATGTATGCTGCCTACACAAGTGCACATGCCCCCAGCACATGCCTATTCTCAGTCCCCAATCTGTGCCTCCCTCCTTGGGGCACTAGACCACTGATGACTGGCACTCTGTGCCAATATAAAGCCCCAATCATTCAGCCTTATGTTGAGCCGCTCCCCAGAATCTCCCCAACCATAAAAACAGTCGGATACAGTGTTGGTTGGATACAGTGTGGTTTACAGTGTGGGTCGGATACAGTGCAGGTCTGAGACAGTGTGGGTTAGATACAGTGTGGGTTTAATACAGTGTGGTTTAAGTGCGGGTCAGATACAGTGCAGGTCTGATACAGTGTGGGTTGGATACACTGCAGGTTAGATATAGTGTGGGTCAGTTACAGTGTGGGTCAGATACAGTGCAGGTTTGATACAGTGCTGTTGGATACAGTGTCGGTAAGTTACAGTGCGGTTTAGATGCAGTGTGGGTCAGATACAGTGTGGGTCGGATACAGTGCGGGTTGGATACAGTGTGGGTCGAATACAGTGCAGGTTACAGTGTGGGTGGGATATAGTGTGGGTCAGATCCAGTGCAGGTTACAGTGTGGGTTGGATACAGTGTGGGTTGGATTCATTGTGGATCAGATACAGTGCAGTTTGGCTACAGTGCGGGTCGAATACAGTGTGGGTCAGATACAGTGTGGGTCAGATACAGTGTGGGTCAGATACAGTGTGGATCAGATATAGTGCGGGCCGGATACAATGTGGGTTGAATACACTACAGGCAAGATACAGTGCAGGTTTACAGTGCAGTTTGGATACAGTGTGGATCAGATACAGTACAGGTTACAGTGTGAGTTGGAATGGGGAGCCTTTTATTTATTTATTATTTATTAACAGTTTCTTATATAGCACAGCATATTCCATTGTGCTTTACAATTAGAACAGTAATAGAACAAAATTGGGTAAAAACAGACATAGAGGTAGGAAGGCCCTGCTCGCAAGCTTTAGAGACACAAGAGTCATAGGGGTCATTCCGACCGATCGCTCGCTGCAGTTTATCGCAGTGCAGCGATCGAGTCGGAATTGCAGTGCGCTGGTGCATGCTGGACGGACAGAGGCGGTCGCAGGGTGGGAGGGTGCTGGATGGCGGCGCGGTCCAGCCAACGTAGGTGTGGCCGGACCGTTGGGGGAATGGGCCGCGGCAGCTTCGTGACGACTCACGCAGCCGCTGCGGTCAGTGGCAGCGATGATCAACTCCCGGCCAGCCGCAGGAGCTGCACTGGCCGGGAGTTACTCCAAAAATAAAAAAGCATCGCCGCTGTGCAATGCTTTTGTATTTGTGTGTGTGTGTGTGTGGGGGGGGAGGTGGCGGACTGACATGCAGGGCGGACTAGCCCTGTGCTGTCATCCCCCCGCATGTCAGGGAAGATAATCATAGCTGTGCTAAATTTAGCACAACTACGATCGACTCGGAATGACCCCCATAGTTCAGAGCCCTTTAAACCTTCTGCAGTATCATGAGGCTTACTGTGACAAATTACATGGCCCTATGTGGGCACTGCTATTATGTAGGTTAGGACTGCTGTATCAGAGAAGCCGTGAAGTGGCCAGCAGCTAAACATGTGTTTGCAAACATTTGTGACTAATTCTCTGAATTTTATTACCAGATAGGTTCAGGGATGGTTACAGGTAATTTTCAGTGTGTGAAAGGGAATTTAGGGGTGGGGATTTGCCCCCCCCCTTTTGTCTGTTGTTTGTCTGTGACCCCTCCCCCTTCCAGCACCTGATATATAATTATCTCCAGGTATGATTGAGCAGCTTCCAAATTGTTTGTCTGCTTGTGTGCAAGAGGCATTGAATGGGAGCAGCATTTGGAAGGCATGCTGTTCCTTGTAGTGCCAATGGGAGATCCTGGGGGTGGCTCCCGGGTAAGTTAGCTCTCTGTTTGGAAGTGTTTTAGTAATAGCCTTTATCATGAGGCTTACTGTGACAAATTACATGGCTCTATGTGGGCACTGCTATTATGTAGGTTAGGACTGCTGTATCAGAGAAGCCGTGAAGTGGCCAGCAGCTAAACTGCAAACATTTGTGACTAATTCTCTGAATTTTATTACCAGATAGGTTCAGGGATGGTTACAGGTAATTTTCAGGGTGCGGAAGGGAATTTAGGGGTGGGGATTTGCACCCCCCCCCCCCCCCCCTTTTTGTCTGTTGTTAACCTTCTGCAGTACCCAGGACTAACCAGTGTGACCCATGCTAAGTGGCTCTTCTTAGAATGTGCCTTCATTCATCCGTGCACCATGCTCACGTGAAAACAAAAGAGGGTGACTTCCGTGGTGTAGTAGTTTCAATTTTACTATAACACACCACATGAAAGCAGACCAAAAACTGTTACCTTAAAAATAAAATGACAATAGTGGCTTATCTCATACCTTCTTGCTGGCCCTTATCTGCATGCGTAGGATCTCACAAAAACCATGAGATATCATTCAGCACAGATCCCTGATGGACAGCACATGCATCTTGACTTCTGAGTGCCTTCCAGGTCAGCCACCGTAGGACTCACTACAGACACAGGCAGATAATTACATAGGTGACAAGTGCTGTTGCAGTACCATTGCCATACAACAGTATTACAACAGTCATATCATCACAAGTATGCAGAGAATGGAGAAACATTTTTTTTTTACAATAGTAACTGCTTTAATACATGTTGACGATCAATACAAGTATCAAATCACACTAGATCCACAGCATTGACACATCACCATATAATACATCTCACCCTTAGTGGGTGATTCCGAGTTGTTCGCTCTCTAGCTGCTTTTAGCAGCATTGTACACGCTAAGCCGCCGCCCTCTGGGAGTGTATCTTAGCTTAGCAGAAGTGCGAACGAAAGATTAGCAGAATTGCGAATAGAAATTTCTTAGCAGTTTCTGAGTAGCTCCAGACTTACTCAGCCATTGCGACCAGCTCAGTCCTTTTCGTTCCTGGTTTGACGTCACAAACACACCCAGCGTTTGCCCAGACACTCCCCCGTTTCTCCAGCCACTCCTGTGTTTTGCAACTCGAACGCCTGCGTTTTTCCCGCACACTCCCATAAAACAGCCAGTTTCCACCCAGAAACACCTACTTCCTGTCAATCACACTACGATCAACACAGCAATGAAAAAGCTTCATTATGCCTTGAGTAAAATACCTAACTTTTGTGTAAAATAACTAAGCGCATGCGCTCTGCGAACCTTGCGCGTGCGCAGTAAGCGGCTAAACGCAGTATAGCGAAAATCGGCAACGAGCGAACAACTCGGAATGACCCCCTTAATGCGGTAAGTTTTCTTGCTTAAAATGGCATGGCATATTGGGCTACCATAATATTCCTACACATAATTTGTGTTAATTTAAGATGATGAAAACTAGAAAAAAATAAAAGTGCATTATCATTTTCAAGCGCAGATTTTATTATGGACACCTGCTGTTCTGAAAAGGTGGATTAATGCCAAAGCAGGGATCACCTGCCGGCCTGGTGAATAAATCTAAATATTTATAAATATACGAAAAATATATTAATTTGCTTTTAGTTCACTTTTAATAATACTACTACTACTACTACTACTACTACTACTACTACTACTACTACTACTACACTACTACTACTACTACTACTACTAATAATAATAATAATAATAATAATAATAATAATAAAATCACACTGTCCATTTTGTCTAGATTGTATTTGATGATGAGAAGTTCTAAACAAATCATGGGTACTTCCTAAAAATAAAAAAGCTTCTAATATATATATATATATATATATATATACAGGTTGAGTATCCCATATCCAAATATTCCGAAATACGGAATATTCCGAAATACGGACTTTTTTGAGTGAGCGTGAGATAGTGAAACCTTTGTTTTTTGATGGCTCAATGTACACAAACTTTGTTTAATACACAAAGTTATTAATAATATTGTATTAAATGACCTTCAGGCTGTGTATATAAGGTGTATATGAAACATAAATTAAATGTGTGAATGTAGACACACTTTGTTTAATGCACAAAGTTATAAAAAATATTGGCTAAAATTACCTTCAGGCTGTGTGTTTAGGGTGTATATGTAACATAAATGCATTCTGTGCTTAGATTTAGGTCCCATCATCATAAGATCTCATTATGGTATGCAATTATTCCAAAATACGGAAAAATCCGATATCCAAAATACCTCCGGTCCCAAACATTTTGGATAAGGGATACTCAACCTGTATATATATATATATATATATATATATATATATAGATGTTGGAACGTAATCAGTTCAAAAATCCTCAGCACATAGGTGACAAAGAGGTAATTGACTTCTGTTGAAACAACAAACAATATAAAAAGCAATGATTATGTAAATTATGTGATTTTGAAATACTGTGCAATTTATAATGTATTTATAATATGTAGTATTTGAACAGCATTTACAGTACATAGAATATTTTTGTAAAAAGCCAATTTGGAATTCTCTGTCTAAAATGCTTTCTGTAGATGTACAGTATGTGTATGTGCGTGTGGGTTTTGTGCATGTGTATGTGTAGTTGTGTATGGATTGGATGCCAAAATGCTACTTGTCCCGTATGCATGCTGATACTGTGCCTGGGGAGGGTATACTCCTGAATAAACACAGATGCCTGACTGGTATTTGCTGCTTGATGTTAAATGTCCCATGGCTGTGTAGTAATGCATCTAAGAACTAGATTTATGGTATGTTGTGAGCAGTTACTATGAGATTTTAAAGGTAACAGCAGGTTAAGCTTTTCATTTATTTCCCTACAAGTTGAATTGATGCTCTGGGTGCTGTAATACAAGGAAGGGCAGTTTTCATTAAATGTGTATTTATGTGATATCACAAATAGATGCTTGTGCTGCTGGTGTCAGTTCTGCTGTGCCTTCCCCTGTGCTGATTCATGCAGTACACACTATATCCACGAAGCATGCAGAAGCATAGGGAACAATGTACTTAAAGAGCAGAGCACAGGACTTTCTATAGTTAAAGCACAGCTGGCAGAGATATTGAAGAGCCAAGACAAGATGCCTGGATGGAAACACTCTGCAAGACTAATAGAAATCAAAGCAGCACATCATGAATGTTACTGAACTATATCTCCTTTGTAGTCAGCAGAGCATGGGCTCTATGAATGAAAATGTGTTGTAGTGTGTTAAGTCCTGATTGGCATCGCATGGGTTAAAGAGGAGCCAAATCCAGGCTGGAGGGCAGCACCATGCTCTCCTCAGGAAGATGCTGCAGCTGTAGATGTGTGGATGGGGATGGTATATTGGCACCAGGAAACTTATGTGTTGGCAACAAGAGGTCCATTTCTGAGTCCGGAAGACCAGCCCACTCCTTATGAGTAGCATTGCACCCCGTGAAGAGATCCAGTCCTGTTCCTGACAAGTGCACAGAGATGATGGAGGTGAATAGGACTTGTCTTGACTGCTGGACACCTGGTGCTGCTGGCACAGAGGGAGATAGAGAGGACCAACCCTCTCCTGGGCTGACCATTGCTTTGGCAGTTGTCCTCATCTTCACCATCATTGTGGACATCCTAGGCAATGTATTGGTCATTCTTTCAGTTCTCAGGAACAAGAAACTACAGAATGCTGGTGGGTACCGAAAATATGGGCAGGTGGGTGGTGGTGGTGGTAGTGGGTAAGATGTAGCAAATGTATAGCTTTCCATCTAGCAATACTATGTATAAAAAATACGCCCAACACTACCTTAGTAATAGTGGAGTGCAACACAACATCTGCAGGAGTTCTACAAACTTCTGATATACAAATTGACAATTTATTTAATTCATTATTTACAATGTTTTCATATAGAATGTAAGCTTGGGTGTCCAAAAAAGTTATATTGTCTTTATGGATTTAGACAGTGTTAGAGGCAAAGTAACCATAATATCAGAGCGGGCACTGTTTGAAATATAGAGAGGGCACATTTTTCTCACACGTTTATGTCCTGTCTGAATGCTTCCAATCTGTGAATACATTATTGTGCTTGTGAGTTTTGTACTGTTCATAAACAATAAGGTGTGTAGAGTCACGTCTCAAGTCTTACTACTATTATTAATAATAATAATTATACCAGCAGACTGTGCATGTATTTTATTATTTTGATTCAACAGAGGTGAGTACATTAATGTGTCACTTTTGTTTTAGTCACTCAGCTTAACACACAGTCTTATCAGTGTTAAATTATTAACGCCAATGTGACCAGGACTTCTCTCATTCAATAATCAGTGATGTAGCTCAAGGTCACAGGGGCCATAAGGTGACCTACTGAGATTAATGTGAAACAAATGGAAAATGGATGATGTAGAATATCTCTGACGTGCTGGTCGCTGCTGACCCTCCAACATGATCTGCCAGGTACAGAAGGAGAATGCTCCGCACCCAAATTTACTGTGTATTGTCTTATCACAACTCCCTTTGCGGGATTAGTTGATGTTTAAGAACACCCTTATCCTTTAATCAATGTGACACAGGTACAGCAACTGCAATAGAATGTTTCAAACACAAGCACATTTTGTCAATTGTTCTAAAATTAATATTGCTGAAACAACATAACTGTATTATACTGCATATACATACAAGCTACTGACACCTAAGTCTCTCCTTTAGGTGAAGGAATGCTATTTATTTACAGTATTTTAATATGAATGTATTATTTCTGATCTGCTTTGTTTTAGCTTGAATTTCTCTAATTGGTTTCAGGAATTTTGTTTTCTTTTTTTAAAATGGAATCTTGTGCAATTGAATTAACACAGTTTATTTTTTTTTAATGGATATAAATGGATAGTGCTACTGCTATTTAATTACTCTAGAGATGTTATAAGTTAATGGGAGAGATTAAGTTGCTATTTTCCCACTATTTGATGTTAGAACATTTATTTAAATATTGCTTTCTTAATCCATGCTTGTTTGGTTCATTGGAAATCTTGTTTCAGTCAACAGTAATCGTACCGTGAAGTTGTGTTATGTGTTTTCATTAGAGAGGTGTAATGTGCACACTTTTTGCACTTGATGAAACTGAATTTTTGAGAAAAGTTGTGCCCACAATGATTTGGTTGTCTTAGGTTACTGTTGGGACAGGAAATTGAAGGCAATCAATTTTATAACAGCACATCACCACGGGGGTACCAAAGGTACAGCAGGCAGAGTACTACCACAAGGGGGGCCATTCCAACCTTTCTTTCATCAAATGCCCCATCAATATATGCCTGGCATGCATTATATCTATGTATATATATACATATATATACTTGGTCAAGTCCCACTATTATGACTACCAGCTAATAGCCAGGGTAAATGCTTTGGCGCCCCATATGCAGCAGGATTCACTGAACTGTCATTTTAGACACACGTTTGGTAGCCCCCAGGTTAATTTTGATGCTCCACTGTAGCGCGTCGGTCGTCCTTCACGCACCTTAGTAGCCAACGTTCACCTCTCACATCAATGGCACGTGGTGCTCCGCAGTTTCCACATCAGTTATTTGCAATGGTGCCATTTGTCACGATACATCTTCACCATAGCAGCATGCGAACAGTTCACAAACCTCACTGTTTCACAAACACTGCCATGACACGTGACGTACTTCATTGGCTACGCCTCGCCAACATCAAATGTTGGAGATCGCCATAATAATGTGACTTGATCATGTATATTAGTATAACAGGGTCACTTCAGTCTGTCCCCCCTCTGACTGGCCCTACCCCCTCCTGCTCCATTACCTGTTTCCCCACCAGCCCACTGCCTCGTCCTATGTGTATGTGTCTGTGTGTATACAGCATACTTGCCTATCCTCCTGGGATAGCCGGGACACTCCCGAAAATTGGGTGGCCCTCCCGACCTCCCGGAAAGGTGGGCAAGCCTCGCGCTTTCCCTGCAGCCCCTCCACACCCCTCCTTGGCCGCCTGTTGCAGAGAACAAGTGAGCGGTCCAATGACGCGATTCCTGCTGAATCACGTCATCGTAGCTCCGCTCCCCGCTATACGGTGCCTATTTTAATGGCACTGCATAGTGGGGGCGAAGCCACGATGACGCGATCCTTATTCCACGCCTCCATACTGCCCACTTCCCTGTCGGTCATGCCCCCGGACCGCCCATCTTGCTGACGGTCATGCCACCATGCACCTACAACGCTGCCTCCTCCCAGAGAAGGGGTATACAAAGTGTGGTATACAGACACACACATATGTATCATACATGAATTCTGCTTTTGAATAATCTTCTAACTACACTGTACAATATGTACAGTATTACATACAGAAGGGATCTCACTATTTTGTGGAAAATCTGCTTGTTTGTTTCTGTGCACCTGAAAACCTCATAAACATATCAATGCATTGGATTGTGTAACTATGTGCACTGGTTTCTCTTTTACAGTGGTCCAGCCTAAGGCATCAATTTAATATGAAGGTTTCCTTTGTACTTCATACGAAACAAATTACATCTTTTATAGAGGTCTAATTATTATTATTGCTACATTTTATTTATATGGTGAAAATCCTCTGTAGCACAATACATAAAAAATGCATGTAAAATGATCACAGAAATATAACTATGAAGCAAAATACCTATTGTACAGAATAGGTACCTTTTTCTTTACACCAGTTTACCAGGCACAATATCATGTAATTGCTCAGTGGAAGAATATAAGGACTCTGCAGAAGTGTGTCACTCCCCCTCCCACACACGCCAACCTTTCTTCTTCAGAGGGTTTTTCCAGATACCTGCAGCCTAATTCCCAAACATAATTACTACCATCTGCATTCTATTGAAAATTTACATAATTGTGTTTTGTGTTTATTTTTACAACTCTTCAGTAAAGCGTGAGCCTTTTATATACGGCATATGTAACCTAATTCCTCTGTTTCCTGGGCTGTGGTTAAATGAATGAAATACCTGCCATAGTGGCTAGTCTTCAGTGCAAAACATGATTGGATCGCTGTAAGAGATAGGAGTATCTGTGTTTCATTCAGCTACAACAGCTCTGGAAAACATACAGTACACTGAAAAAAACAAGGTGATCTGAATGTAATGTGTTGTGGGTTAAAGTTACTGTCTATACCAGAGGTTCACAAACGCGGTCCTCAGGGCACTCCAATGGTCCTGGTTTTAAATGTATCCATGCTTGGCCACAGGTGACTTAATTAGCACCTCAGTCAATTTGATTTAACCATCTGTACTGAGCCATGGATATAGCTAAAACCTGGACTGTTGCGGTGCCTTGAGGACCGCGTTTGGGAACCTCTGGTCTATACCAATACATACACAACTTCAGTTATTTCCACCTCAGAAACCTGCTAAACGTCATAGCCAGTCCTTACTGAACTCCTTGCCTGGATACGGCAATCCTGCAAATAATTATAATAACCACTTTGATATCTACCATTATTGACCTTTTTTGTTATTATTATTATTATTATTATTATGCACATCTCTGCCTCTCATTAAATAATGTATCATGCACTGCACCCCATGCATGCTATTACACCACCCTCCTGCAACTGCACCTGGTTATTTTACCCATTATTGCAAAACATTATTTTTGGTTACTACTATTTCTGCAATCTGTCCTCCTTCATTTTGCAATACAGATGGTGCCGCTCTCATCTTGTACGGCTCCATCGCAGGCGTAAACTCCCGGCGGGACTAGGTGATCAGAGAAACTCCCATTAAAGTGAAAGGAGCATGTGCATGTCTTGGATGCATGCGCGCCACAGACACGGCAATGGGAGCACCTGGGCGAGCGCGCCCAGGCACAGACGGAGCCACGATTAGCATGGCTCCATCTGTATATACAGTATGTCAACTTTATTATTATTATCTATTGTTACTTCTAGGAATTGCTCATCCTGCCCCCAGTAACCTATGCAGTGTGCCCAGATGGCTGCCTCATCTGGTACTTCATGTAGAGAGTGGAGTGCTGTACTGTGTGCTGGTTCCTGGGGGGAAGCATTATTCCCTAACCAAGGAAGCCACCGAATCTACTACTGCGCATGCACAGTGCCATCTTGTATATTGTGTATGAGACAGTGGTACATGGCTGTGTACCACTTAGCTCCAGTGAGACCTGTGATTTACCTGCTATAGAACCATTTCCAGAGTCCTGTATACAGTCATCGGCTCCACTCCATCCAGCCAACCAGTGTGTATCTGAGTGAGTATGGCTGTACCCATTACTGCTTCTATAAACTAATGTCACTGGTTACGCAGTTGGGTTGTTCAGAGTGTTAAGGTATATGTTGGTGTGCACATTTACTCTGTTGCATCTCAAGCCTGTACACACACCACATTTTCCAACAGGTTATGGACTCAGTTACCCAGCTGCACAGAGTTGAAGTACACAAGCCTCAAGCTACTAGGATGTCCAGAGCAGCACACAATTGGCATCTTATGCACATGTGCAGCGAAGAGAAGACAGCAGCGAGTGTTTCCAGTGCAGTGTAGCAGCATTGCAGCTGATTAGAGCATATAGGAGGCAGATATATATATATATTATAAATGCAACTAAAAACTGAGAGATTGTGGAAGGTGACAGTCCAAACTCAGATGATGTAGAGAGAGCCATGGGTACTATTGGCTTAAGTGCAGAGCAGCATGTAATCTCTATCATTCACTGTAGGTAGCATATCAAAATGGAGGATTCATGAGAATACAGGTTGAGTATCCCTTATCCAAAATGCTTGGGACCAGAGGTATTTTGGATATCGGATTTTTCCGTATTTTGGAATAATTGCAGACCATATTGAGATATCATGGCGATGGGACCTAAATCTAAGCACAGAATGCATTTATGTTACATATACACCTTATACACACAGCCTGAAGGTCATTTTAGCCAATATTTTTTATAACTTTGTGCATTAAACAAAGTGTGTCTACATTCACACAATTCATTTATGTTTCATATACACCTTATACACACAGCCTAAAGGTCATTTAATACAATATTTTTAATAACTTTGTGTATTAAACAAAGGTTGTGTACATTGAGCCATCAAAAAACAAAGGTTTCACTATTTCACTCTCACTCAAAAAAGTCCGTATTTCGGAATATTCCGTATTTCGGAATATTTGGATATGGGATACTCAACCTGTAATACATTTAAGATGTGTATTTTGCAAAACAAAGTTGTTTGACTGCAGCAGTATGGGTAATTACAGTTGGAGGGCAAGTAGATTATTAGAACTTGGGGGTTATGCAGAGATGGATGCAGATCTTGCTTCTGCAGCAAGATCTGTGTCCATCTACTGACATGCTGAGGGCCTGCCTAGCATAGTACAAGGACACCCAGCATATGTGTGGCGCCGCCCCGCAATGCATTAGTATTTTAATTGCAAACGCATTGATTTGAGCTCGGCCACTACCTGCGCAGTCTGGCTGCGCTGGCATGTGGTCCAGTGCCACTTTTTTTCTTGGAGCAGCTGCATGTGACATCATGCAGATGCCCCAAAAATGGTCCTGATCTGTTGTCCAGACCATGCCCGCGGAAGGATGTCAATCTACTTGCGGCTGCATCTTTCCAGGATGCAGCTGCATGGTGAAGAGTTGCGCATGTGCATTATAGATGTTGCACATATGCAGACCCTCTGGATGCGGCCGCAAAGTGCAAACGTGCAGCTGCGTCTAGGTCAGAATAGCCCCATTGATGCCAGAGTTTGTTTTCCTAGTTGCAGCATTGGAAGCAAATAGAGAATAGTTAACTATAGACACAGAGCAAAGTTATCACAGTTCCAACAACGTGTGCCCTTTGAGTAAAACGCTGAGAGCAATGCATAGCATACAAACAATAAAAAATTCGGAAAATTTAAGTTCAAGTGCTACACTTGTCCCAAGATAGATCACAAAGCAATTGACTGCAAGCAAAAAAAAAGAATTCTATGTAAAGCAAGAAATGCAACAGAAAAGATTAACTAGGCCTGAGGGTTACAGATAGAAACAGAAAAGATTGTTGGTAAATCGATTCAGGCAAGACAAGGAATTTTAACTGCATTGAGGCATGGTTCAACACGTTCACCAAGTGTGACCCTATCACATTTAAAGTGGTTGGCAATCAAGTACTTACAGCTAATAAAATTGGAACAATTAAAGCTTGCTTGATACTTTGAACAAGAACAAAAGTTACAGAAATCCAATATTTACTTTACATACCAGAAATTGGAACAAATCGTATAGCCTTCAGTGTCGTAGAACAAGAGGCCACAGAGTTCTCTTTGCTAAAGGAAAATGTATTGTATGAAATAGACCTAGAACCGCCATAGGTACATGCACAAGGTGTCAGCAATTGTACGTCCTTAATACGTAGCCCTGTTACGCGATGATGACAACTGAGTCACAGTCATTGGAACTCTGGCATAAAAGATTGGCCACCTTGAATATGATGGTGTTCAAAATTGACAGAATGGGATGGTCACAGGAATGTCACTGACTAACACAGGGAAACCCCATGTGTGAGAGCTGCATATTAGGGAAACAAAGTTGTCAGCCAATTCCCAAGTTTACAAGCAGAACTACATATCTACTTGATATTATACATACAGATATGTGTGGTCCAATGTACACAAAGTCAGTGAGTGGATACAGATACTTTGTGATGTAGCATAGAAAATTAAAGACTATAATAGACTTGTAGAAAATCTAACTGGTCACAGACTCAAGTTCCTGAGATCTGATAATAGAGGAGAATATCTCAACAGAAAGGTGTAAGAATTTTTGAAAATGCATGGAATAGTGCTCCACCACAAGCCAGTACACACAACACATTTTTCAACACTTCCATAGGCATGATGAACAACTTGTGGAATCATCTGAATAATTTATTCAGTGGTTATCTTATTAATCATTTTATTAATATATGTCTTACTTCCATGTATTGCTTATTTTGCACACTGAAACCTATATACTGAACCCAAGATGGCTGCCTCACTTGGCATTCTCATGGGTAGGATGAACAATACATAGATATGTTGCTTTTGTAAGGATCATGTAGTAGTCTGTAGCCATTATGTGTCATCTTGTCCAGGCATTACCTTCTGCCCTGTGTAACCTATGTAATGCGCTCACCTATGTAACCTATGTAATGCCTCACCTGGTACCTTCATTGTCAGGATCTCCTTTAGCTCCCCGGATCCCCCAGCAGTGATGCGGTAGTCTCTTACAGCCGACATCACTTATGGTATCACACCCCAGAATGCTGTGCGGCCAGCATTCTGGAGCGCATGTGCCGGGGAATCACAGTACGGGGAGGGGAACTTAGTTCCTCTCTCTGCACAATTTGGCTGATCTCTGCAAGTGCAGAGATCAGCTGCAGCATGTGGGGGACTGATACCCCTGACACACGCTCTGCATGTTGGGGAAGGGGGGTGTATGCCTATGGGGGTGCAGAAATAGACCCACAAGTGGGGATCTATAACCAGTGGGGATGGGGAGGGCAGGGGTTTATAAAACAAGAATTTTTTTTGCTACTAATGGGGTAGGTTGGGGGGATGGTACTATTATTCGGATTTAAGATCACTAGGGGATTTATTGCCAATGGGGGTAGGAAGTTATTTTAAAATTGGAGGCTATGGACACAGGGGAATAGGGGGTGCAAAGACATATATATATATATATATATATATATATAAAGGCACTCGCTTTTCCAGCTCATTGGAAAAAGCAAAACAAGCCAGCTGAGGAAGACCTGTATCGGTTGATACAGCTGTTGGGCTGTGCCTGTATGTACACTTGTCGCCTTGATATGGAATAAATCTTCTTCGTATTCTCATCTAAACCGTGAGAGCTGGCTTGTTTTGCTTTTTCCAATGAGCTGGAAAAGCGAGTGCCTTTATGTTATTTTACTGCCTTGCACCATCTATTCATTCTGTACTATGGTTTTGAGTGCTGTCATTTTTGCTCTTTTATATATATATATATATATATATATATATACATACACATATATATACAGTATATATTTTTTCAATTAAATATTTTAATATTTTATTAATAATACTTTTTAAACTTTAATGAGTAATTAAAAAAAACAACTGAACAGTTTTGTGGAGAAAAGTGGTTAAAAGAAGACTCTTGATAGATAAAGTACTATTTTGCCACTAAATCCCCAACTCAGTTACTAGTGAGGGATCTCAGTTACAGTCTGGGAGATGATCAGCCCTTCAAAAATGCACTGCATGATTCATACAACCTACTGTAATAGCAGTGATAAGTAATCACCTGCTGTGAAAAAATAATCAATCCGGAGAAGCCACAGGAGTGGTCCAATGAGCTCTAACAACTCTTCAATGCAGGAATTTTTACTAACCTGAGCGTCAGGGTGAGATGGAAACTGGCCCATATTATATGTCACATTAGCAAGTTCTCATCACCGCACTCCCCATCTACAGAATATAGGCCCTCATTCCGAGTTGTTAGCTCGCAAGCTGCTTTTAGCAGCTTTACACACGCTAAGCCGCCGCCTACTGGGAGTGAATCTTAGCATAGTAAAATTGCGAACGAAAGATTCTCAAAATTGCGATTACACACCTCTTAGCAGTTTCTGAGTAACTTCAACCTTACTCGGCATCTGCGATCAGTTCAGTGCTTGTCGTTCCTGGTTTGACGTCATAAACACACCCAGCGTTCGCCCAGACACTCCTCCGTTTCTCCAGCCACTCCCGCGTTTTTCCCAGAAACGGTAGCGTTTTTTCCCACACGCCCATAAAACGGCCTGTTTCCGCTCAGAAACACCCACTTCCTGTCAATCACACTCCGATCGCCTGAACGAAGAAAAAGCCGTGAGTAAAATACCTAACTGTATAGCAAATTTACTTGGCGCAGTCGCAGTGTGAACATTGCGCATGCGCACTAAGCGGAAAATCGCTGCGATGCGAAAAAAATTACCGAGCGAACAACTCGGAATGACCCCCATAGCTATGACGTGGAGCACATTGCTCAGCAGGAGACTTACTGCTTCAGTTCATGTTGTACGATAAAAGTGAAAAGCAGCTGATTTTGCCTTGTGCACATTGTTCCCTAGGATATATAAATATTGGGCCTAGTTCAGTAAGGATTGCAAATTCTACTAATTAGCAGAATTTGCAATCCTTTTGCTAGCATGCTGGGGTCCGCCCATTGCAGGCAAGGCCGCCCAGCATGCTGACAGCCTCCCTCCTTTGATGAAGCAGAAATTGCAATTGCATCGCAATTTCTGCTTCAACGCAGGAATTAGAGATGCCTCCTGCCAGCGCAGCTGAGCTACGCCTGCAGGAGGCCCTCCACCATGTTACCGATTGCAGCGGCTGCATGTGACATCACGCAGCCACCGTTCATGCCCCTGTTCATGCTGCATCTCCTCCCGTTTGGCCGGCTCCGCGCCCACAATGCTCCGTCTCTGCCCTGGAAATGGAGCGTTGTCGCATCACCCCCCCCCGCACCACCACCGCCTCTACCTGATTGACAGGCAGAGGCGATCGTATTTTCTGGGGCCTCCCGCCCACGGGGTGATAGCAATAATTCCAGTTGGATCGCGATTTGCGATCCAACCTGAATTAGCCCCTATAATAGCACGTCTTATTTTTAGCTTTTTAGGTATCCTAATAAATCCAGAACTGGGTATTTTATTTGGCAGACTGATTTCTAACATGTGCATTAGGAAACCAGTCCTATATAATAAAAGGCTAACTGCTCCTCACATCTATTATGTCTATTATGTGCACCGGTGGCAACTGGAGGCTGCCACACAGACCAAATGTAAATCAAAGTGATCATGCAGGGAGATGTCACAGCCTGCTGCAGTGCTAATTACATAAAAACACTGGTCTGACTGTTTCACACTTGCTGAATACGGAGAGAGAGAGTGCTGGAGAGAAAGAGAGAGTGGGGGTAGGGGTAGGTTTTTGGTGTGGCATTTGCCATTTATAAAAACCTTTCAGATTCAAAATAGACTGGATTTTCTATCCTTTTGTTTGATTTGCACTTACAGTCACATTAATCTAACGCTGAACCTCACCTCCATATAGTGCCACCTATATACAGGGCACATGCCTCCTCCATATACTGCTTCCACCATATACCGCATACACTGCACCCCCTTCTCCATATACTATGCTGCAACCCCAGGTTACTTGCCATACCGGGACTTGGCAACAAGTAGCAGCAGCAGCAGCAGTGTCGGACTGGGGCATGTAGGGCCCACCGGGGAAATGCAGTGGTAGGGGCCCATGTTAGGGGTGTGGCCAGTCTGCAGAGGGGGTGTGGCCTGCCACCTCGTAGGTTTGACTAACCATTAAAGAGTGCAACGTTTTGGGCCCCTTCATGAATATATACAGTAAATTCAGCTGCTGCATGCATGATAATGTACCAGATTAATAACAGCAATGCACTGTAGAAAATACACCATAGTCCAGTATAAGGTAACATGTGTATGCAGTATAATTCAAGTGCACAGTCTGGAACCTGATCCTTAGAGCAGAAGGTGGGCCCCCAGGCAGTCGGGCCCACCGGTGGTTTCCCCTGTACCCCTGTGGGCCAGTCCAAGCCTGAGCAGCAGTCACCAGGAAACGGATGTAGGAACCACCAGACGGTCCCTCAACACTCAGAGTGGAAGCACTAGGGACACGTGTGGCCACTTACCGGCGTGGGGAGAAGGTACGTGCATGTAGGATACACAGCGCACGTGCACGCCACCATTGCTGCTCCTACATACAAGATCCGGACCGTCAGCGGTGAGACCGCATGCTACCGGCAGCAGGGTGGATGATCAACACCGGTGACAAATAGACAGGAAGCGGAAAGCCGTGCTTGCCGTGCCCGCTGGGTACAAACACTAGTGAACACTTTTGGTGTATCTACGCCATACAGCTTCAGTGACAGGCAGACGGGGAACGGATAGCCGCACCTGCTGTGCCCGCTGGGCAGTGTTAACAAAGAGTACCTTCAGTTATCCACGCCATAAGGGGATGGTATAACACTAAACCAGATAAGTTTCATCCCATAATAGTAGCTTATTCACATATTTTATCAACAGAGATTTTTTCTCTTAATTGTGATATATATATATACAACACAAATATCTTTATCTTGCGCTCAAAAGAAAAGCAGCACTACAGGTGAGATCACCGTTGCCAAATCTCAAATTAACATAGACCAGAAAAAACAATTCCTGAGTGCGCTGTATTGATTGTATAGATTTGACGGAAGTCCTTCCCAATGGGTATATCTTATACTGTGCAGGATTTTCTGGGTTCCTAAAATGGATAACCCCTCACCAGAAAGTCAACCAAACAAATGGCCCAAGCCAATTAGAATAAAATATTTAATAACAAAATATTCATAAAAAATCGTTTACATAAGATCTTTCAAAAATTTTATACATAGACAATTTCATAATAATTCCATCAGTGAAAAGAGTGTCCAGTAAGTTATGTAGATATGTATACTCACTCACCTTCAAAAGGTGTGAGTTTAACAAAGGGAGTGTTTCCACAGACCGGATCACTGACTAATGGCTGACAAACCCAACGCGTTTCGTCTGTTAGACTTCATCAGGGGTAACAAAATATTATTTTTTTTTAGTAGGGGTAAATCTTATATCAGTAATTCTGTATAATTGCTGTTCTGAGCCACCTTTTATATAAATAGGCTCCTCATGTAAAAAGTAGTTCTTAAGAATGACTTCTTATTCAGACCCTATTTAGAGCCTCTATATATTTAGTGGTGAATCCACCTGAACAAATGGAATAGTTCAGTACGCTGAATTTGGAATTTTTATGAATGTGTACTGAAGTGTCAAAAGATATATCCAGAAACAAAGATCAATAGTTGTAATAAAGTACTGGAACTCCCAAAGAGGACCCACAGTTATATCCAGAGAATTTCTCAAACTGCAACCATGTGTATGAGTCTGAAAAAAATTCGACAATGCAATTCAGTACTTTTTGTCAAAAAAACGGACTTTCAAAATTCGACTTTTTGAAATTCGACATTTGTCAAAATCGACATTTCTGCAATGGTACAAATGCGGCAATTCGACAAAAGTATATTCAATTGAAGATTGTAAATTCGACAACAGTGCTTTTAGACAGTAAATTCGTCATTTTCAATCCGCCACATTTTGCTGTTTTTTTTTGGAGTATTTTTAATTGGTAATAGCATATCTATTTATATTAGAAGGGATTAGGTACTTGGTTTGTCTATTTTGGAGGCACAAGTATTATTTCTATATTTTTAAAAATATTATTATTATTATTTTTTTTTTAATGGAATAGTAAAAATCAGAAAAAAAAATGCGTGGGGTCCCCCCTCCTAAGCATAACCAGCCTCGGGCTCTTCGAGCCAGTCCTGGTTCTAAAAATCCGGGGAAAAAACTGACATGGGATCCCCCGTATTTTTAAATCCAGCACCGGGCTCTGCGCCTTGTGCTGGTGCAAAAAATACGGGGGACAAAAAGCGTAGGGGTCCCCCGTATTTTTTACACCAGCATCGGGCTCCACTAGCTGGGTAGATAATGCCACAGCCGGGGCTCACTTTTATACAGCGCCCTGCGGCCGTGGAAATAAATATGCAACTAGTCACCCCTGGCCGGGGTACCCTGGAGGAGTGGGACCCCTTCAATTAAGGGGTCCCCCCCTCCAGCCACCCAAGGGCCAGGTGTGAAGCCCGAGGCTGTCCCCCCATCCAAGGGCTGCGGATGGGGGGCTGATAGCCTTTTGAAAAATGAAAGAATATTGTTTTTTCCAGTAGTACTACAAGTCCCAGCAAGCCTCCCCCGCAAGCTGGTACTTGGAGAACCACAAGTACCAGCATGCGGGAGAAATGCTGGTACCTGTAGTTCTACTGAAAAAAAATACCCAAATAAAAACAGGACACGCACACCGTGAGAGTAAAACTTTATTTCACACATATCGACACACACATACTTACCTATGTTCACATGCCAACCTCTGTCCACTTGTCCAAGTAGAATCCACGGTGTACCTGAAAATAAAATTATACTCACCTGATCCAGTGTCCTGTGGTCTTTTATTATAATCCACATACTTGGCAAAAAAAAAAAAAAAAAACGAACACCCGGACCAGGCGGACTGAAAGGGGTCCCATGTTTACACATGGGACCCCTTTCCCCGAATGCAGAGCCCCCCCTGTGACTGCTGTCACAGAAAGGTTCCTTCAGCCAATCAGGAAGCGCCACTTCGTGGCACTCTCCTGATTGGCTGTATGCGCGTCTGAGCTGGCAGACAGCGCATCGCACAGCTCCCTCCATTAGTTTCAATGGTGGGAACTTTGCGGTCAGCGGTGGGGTTACCCGCGGTCAGCCGCTGACTTTCCCACCTTTGAAAGTAATGGGGGGGGGCTTTGCAATGCGCAGAGCCAATCAGGTGAGTGCCACGAAGTAGCGCTTCCTGATTGGCTGAAGGGACCTTTCTGTGACAGCAGTCACGGGGGGGGGGGGGGGGGTGTCTCTGCATTCGGGGAAAGGGGTCCCATGTGTAAACATGGGACCCCTTTCAGTCCGTGTGGTCCGGGTATTCGTTTTTTTGTTTTGCCAAGTACGAGGATTACAAATGACAGGACGCTGGATTGAGGTGAGTATAATTTTATTCACAGGTACCCCGGATCGTCGGCGACAGGAGACGTGGCAGTCGGCGGGTCAACATAGGTAAGTATGTATCGGCATGTATGAAATAAACTTTTACTTTCACGGTGTGTGTCTCCTGTTTTTATTTGGGTATTTTTTTCCCATTAGAACTACAGGTACCAGCGGGCCCGTTTTTCCACCCGCATGCTGGTACTTGTGGTTCTCCAAGTACCAGCTTGCGGGGGAGGCTTGCTGGGACTTGTAGTTCTTCCGGAAAAAACAATATTCTTTCATTTTACTCAAGGCTATCAGCCCCCCATCCGCAGCCCTTGGATGGGGGGGACAGCTTCGGGCTTCACCCCTGGCCCTTGGGTGGCTGGGGGGGGGACCCCTTGATTGAAGGGGTCCCCACTCCTCCAGGGTACCCCGGCCAGGGGTGACTAGTTGGATATTTAATGCCACGGCTGCAGGGCGCTGTGTAAAAGTGACCCCCGGCTGTGGCATTATCTGTCCAGCTAGTGGAGCCCGATGCTGGTGTAAAAAATATGGGGGACCCCTACGCTTTTTGTCCCCCGTATTTTTTGCACCAGCACCAGGCGCAGAGCCCGGTGCTGGTTTTAAAAATACGGGGGATCCCATGTCAGTTTTTACCCCAGATTTTTAGAACCAGGACTGGCTTGAAGAGCCCGAGGCTGGTTATGCTTAAGAGGGGGGACCCCATGCAATTTTTTTCCGGGTTTTTTACCGTTTTTTTAACATTTTTACAAATCTAATCAAAATCCGTCAAATCGGCCGTTTTTCGACAGCGGGACTGTCGAATCCGTTTTTTATTGAATATGTTGAATTCCGGCACCCACCTGCCGGAATTCGACGGTCGAATTGTGTCGAATAAAAAAACAGGCGAAAAATTGCCGCGATTCGCCGGCAATTGCATATACCCCTTTGAATCCCAATTTCTTTCTAAACCTATTGATCTGCAATACTGCAAAAAGTATCATTATATTTGGGATCATAAACGGATATATTTGCCTATATAAAGATTCATTTTTTCTTTGGATCCTTGGTTAATATATAAAACAATTATGTATAATTCCCAGTTCATACAGTGAAATCATGAATTAATACAATTTTATAAAAGAAAGTGACAGACACCAGGACTATCATAATATCTTTATTCTCTAAATTCTGTGCTCTCTCATCTGGTTATTTTTTCTAAAATACCGACAGCAGAAGCACTCTTTTTTTTATTTTGCATAGGTGTCCGAGGGTCCTCTCATCTTCAATTCGATGTCGTTTGATATGATTGAGGACAGTAGAAATCCTGGATGCCAGTGCAAGTGAAATCTGTTTTTCCTAGACTTCCTTTTCTGATATTGGGGGTCATTCCGAGTTGATCGCTAGCTGAAAATGTTCGCTGCGCTATGATTAAGTAAAATTCTGGCACTTCTGCGCATGCGTATGCGGCGCAGTGTGCACGCGCGACGTGTTTTCACAAAGGCTGATGTATTTTTACGCAGGGTCTGGTGAAGCTTATCAACTGACCGTTTTCAGGGAGTGCTCGAAAAAATGCAGGCATGCCAGGAAAAACGCAAGCATGGCTGGCCAAACGCAGGGCGTGATTGTGACGTCAAATCAGGAACTGAATGATCTGAACTGATCGCAAGCGCTGAGTAGGTCTGGAGCTACTCTAAAACTGCTCAATTATTTTTTGTAGCCGCTCTGCGTTTCTTTCGTTCGCACTTCTGCTAAGCTAAAATACACTCCCAGTGGGCGGCGGCTTAGCATTTGCACGACTGCTAAAAACTGCTAGTGAGCTGTCAACTCGGAATGACCCCCTTTGTCTGTCCGATATACATATCACCATTAAAACTGAGGGATTATCTTTATCATTGTCCATGGATACCATTATTCTAATTGTGACATTTATTTCACATTAATGTATTATTATTTGGAAATATTTTTCATTCTTTTTCATTTTAGGTTTATCAACATTTAGCCAATTTAGGTGATCAACTATTTGTAGCTAGGGACCTGTCCCCTGTACTCTCATTAACTCATGCCCATTACAGGGCAAATTATGAGTTAACAGCAGATACAGGTCTTGGGATCAGTGCATATGCTCCATGAGGTTCTCTCATTGAAAATGTAATGCTCTTGTAGCAGATTTTCAAAAGCAGTAACCAGTGGCACGTGTCACTTTTTTGTCCCACTTTCTTCTTACCTTTCTTTCTCTTTTTCTTCTCCTGGAATTATAATTGTATCGGAATGACTTCTACATTTTTGGGAGGAAAAATTACATATAATTATCCGTATCTGCTTAGACTAGCATCATTATTACCTATTAAGGTTTGTGGATTGAACACTTTTCACTGCAGAGGACAGTTTGGATACAATTGGTAACACCTTTGCAATGGTTACTGTTAAGATGTTTCCAGAAAATGATTGATACAATATGTCTATATGGAGAAGGAAGTACATTGTCATCATATGTTGATATGAGGAATAATTATACCAACTGAATCATTATATAGATTCCCATAAGGTCACAAAGCCTTCTTTTCAAATATAGAAATATATTGAGAGGTCCTATGACTAACATCTGAAACTGCTTTTATAATTATATGTTTTATGTTTGTATGTCAGTGTGAGTCTTTGTTATCTAATTGAAAGTTAAGTTTTATTATTCAAGAGTGCCCCATAAAAAAAGAGTTGTCTTTCCTCTTGGTACTACAATTGTTCTATTTTACAATTCCAGGGAGCACCACCGGCCTTGCAATACCATATAAGCATATCCTGTCCCACTCTTAGAAAGTGGTTAATATCTAATTTTGTTTAATTAAATTTCTTACATTCCGGTTCACAAATTATTTTTAGTCATACCCGGTGCGCTGATCTATCACCCAAAACAAACTTTTTTTTCTCGAGAAGGTAAATCAGTCAAGAAGAGGTGAGCCCCTATGTAGGGTGAGCAGTGCGGTCACTGGGAGGAGGAGGGGGACGGCGCTGGGGCTGCAGATAATGCGGCTGAGGAGGCAGATATTCGGCTCAACTGCCTTGTGCACCGGTGGAGGGGTCCAGTGCTTGCCCCTCCCACACAGGCCATGCTCAGACCCCTCCGGCCAGCTGCTGGTTGTTACTGGTGTCCTCTATCCCCAGACTGGGCTTGAGCTTAGACGTGCCAGTACTGGTGTATATAGTGCAACATCATTATAGCCTGCCCATTACAGATATACAGATTATAGATTATATATATATATATATATATATATATATGAAAGGCTAACACTACACCCTCAGCATGGCAGAGCCCCAGCTCCCAGCAGCAGGACTTTGAGAAACCCTGCAGCTCCTGTTTGAGTAGCGACCCCGCCCCCCCTTCATAATTTGGCCCTGGTGTTCATCATTTTGACGGGCTTTTATATAGTTGTAATATAAATGCCTCCTTTATCACATAGTAACTCATAGATCTGTTTCATATAATATTTCTCAATGTGACAGATGCTCACCTTATAGCGTCAATCAGTTAGTATACGTACATAAAAATAACTGCTAGTATTTATACACCATTGGCTTAATGTAGAGCTGGGCAGCTTTTTGTGACATAAATATATGAATTTCCATAATATGCATATGTATCAAGATGTCAGCGTACTGTAGACCTGCTTTCTCTTACATATAGAGAGGCAGAGCTGGGGCAGTGTAAGCAGACCACTATTGAGAATAGGGGGCTGGCCCATGCCTCAGACCTGGAATGACATAGGTACCCATTTATCAAATAATATTTGCGTCTATGTCCTTGAAAACACCTGTTTTCAAGAGTTAGCTGCAAATATTAGGAATCTTCTGAATGTACAAAGGAGGGATCCCTCCATTTCCGCTTGCAGCCGCATCCCCTATAGGTTTCTGTTGGGAATGCAAAGCATTCCCGATATTGTTCTCTGCAGCTACCGCAATCTGTTGATTGTGGTAACCCATTGTAGCCTATGGGCTACAGATTTACAGATTGCGGGAAGAAGTTCTGGCCAAGTTACCCGAGAACCCTCTGCTGGAAAGCCTTAGTGCATCATGGTCACGTGTGACCACGCATGTGCAGGAACCCTGACAGCCCACAGAGCACATCGCAGGGACGGGCTCCTTCCGGCGCCCCTGTCCTTGTGGGTGTTGGATGATACATTCACCTGAAGGGATTGCATATTGCAATGTGATCCTGGGCGGTAAGAGCTCTGCAAACCAATTACAGGTGCCACAGGGCAGCAACGGTACCGCCCCTTTGGCGTTGCTAGCACACTCTTAGTTACAGTCCTGAGCATAGGTTGAATAGAGTAAAGGTGCAGACACACTAGGTGATATTGTAAACATTTTACCCTCTCGAGCGAAATTGTTCATAATATCGTCCAGTGTGTATGCTACGAGCGATGCCCAATGTGTGCTACCAGGGGTCGTTAATGTCCCTCGCTGTCGGCTGTACATGCAGTTCAATCTGACGATATTGGGCCAGATTCAGACCTGATCACTGTTGTGCAAAATAGCCCAGCATCCAATTATCGAATGACTGCCAAACAGCGACAGTATGGTGCAAAAATTTAGATCGCAAGGCGTTCGCAAGGTGACTGACTGGAAGCTGACATTTGGGGGTGATAAATGGGCATTTTCTGGGAGTGTCAGAAAAAACGCAGGCGTTCCCAAGCGTTTTCTGGGAGGGTGTGATGTCAGCTCCGGCTCTGATCAGCCTGTTTCTATCGCACTGTAGGAGTAAGTCCTGGGCTACGCACGTACACAGGCATTTGCACACCTGCACGGGGCAGGTTTTCACTTTCCCTGGGGGGCGACTATCTGCATTTGCAGTACAGCGATCAGGTCTGAATTAGGCCCATCATCAGAAGCTGCATGTTTGAGCCGGCCGTGGCATGATGTCACTGTGTAATATCCATTAAGATATTGCACAGTGTGTATGCACTTTGTCTGTGGTCCGGGAGGGGAAACACTATGCGATATTGCTCGTGGAGCATATCGCCTAGTGTGTACCCACCTTAAGAATGTAAGTGCACATAAGTGTAGTACGTCATCTCCAAGATGTACTTTAATACAACGTGGAATAGATAAGCATCTTAGGAAACCTATTTTCTGTGGGTACTGGACACCTGGTGTAAAGTATGTAATTATGACAACACCAACAGCGCTGTTTAGCTGCTTCTGATTGATTATATTGACATTTTTCCACCTCTTGCTCATCGTACTTTATTAATTAGAGTTGCAGCAAAGTTGGTCTGTTTGGATGGTTTATATGTCATTTACATTTAGGGCCTAATTCAACATCAGTTGTAGTTGTGCACAACTACAACTCATTACACTAACATGCGATTCATGCTGAATCGGGGCCTTAGACTATTGTAGGTAAGAGATTTATATAAACAATGTTACTTTCATGCATTAAAAAAATATTCTCTTGTAAATTACATTTCATTACATGATATATGTAACATTCAACTTTATGTATCAATTTCCTATTTCCCTATGGAATGAAAGCTTTTCACACTGTATTTATAAAGTAAACAGAGATGAGGTGTATACAAAAAATATATGTACGTACACAGCCTAACTAGGGGCATAGCAACTGGGGGTGCTGTTGCTATGGGGCCAGTAGTAGGTTTAATAAATGAAAGGTGGTACTTCATCAGCATGGGACTTTCCTCTTACTTTATGAATGCTGTCACCTGTGTTTAAACACCTTTCTCATCATTATACTAGTTCAACACAGGTGACAGCAATCACACATTAAGAGGGAAGCCTAGGAACAGAGCATTTTGCCCCTCCCGGAATGGGTCGGGAAGCGGTTACAATACCACTAGTTGGGATGCCGGAGGTCACAATGCCGATGCAGGAATCCCGACTAGCAGTGAAATACCGACACCAGAGTACCGGCACCACAGGCTTTTCTCCCTCTGTGGATATCAACGACTCTCATAGAGGGAGAATATAACCTGTGACGAGCGCAGTGAGCCACTGTGCCTGCAGTGTGGCAAGCACAGCAAGCCCGCAAGGGGCTTTCTAGCGCTTGCCCCACTGCTGACATACTGGTGTCCGGGATCCCGCTGTCGGTATACGGACGGCCAAGATCCCAGATGCCGTTATTTCATACTGAACCCAATGGGTCAGGTAGGGAGATATGCCTTGGGTCAGGTGGGCAATGAGTGAGAGGACAAAAGAAGGACTCACCAGAAGTTGTAAGCAGTGTAGTACTGAATCTCTGTCATGCAGAATGTCATTAAGCTGGTGGAAGATCACAGACTCCCAATGCACCAGCAAACAGGCAACAGCTCACAGCAGAGGGATGGGGAAGATCGTAGCATAGCTCAGCATCTCCAGGAGCCAATAGTGAGGGCTCAGTAGCATGAGGCGCTAATCTGATGAGGGCGTGAGGTTTCTGTCCCTACCGTAAAGTAGTACTGGAGGTTATGTGGGAACCAGGGCTCTGCAGGCTGGTGTGCTCCCTGACAGCCAGAAACAGCGGCTGCTCCCTTCCAGGCTACAGCACCCAGGGTGATGACCCTGTCAGCCCTCCCCTTGACCCTCCCATGATTGTGAGCGAGGTTGGATCTTCTACTATGCAGCCTAGGTGGGTGCTTAGGGCGCAGTGGGTCTTAGGCGACCTGCCAGTCACCCATTGCTGAGCAAAAAAGTTGATTTAATTAAAAACCTCCAAGGTGCAGAGTTGCCTCTTTTTTTGTTGCTGTACTCCCAACTCAGAATCATCCAACAATTGATGGACAACAATTCAATGAATATAATATTTGTACTTTATGAGTACAGGATAATATTAAGAATGTTTCATTACTAAAATCTGCATTTGCTTTGTCTATGTGCATGGAATTGATAGCTTATTGGATGTTCATGGGGCATAGGGCAGCATAAAGCCAGAAACTGGCCCTGGTATTATCCTTCAGGTTTTTAAAAAAACAATATTGTCCAAACTGAGACACACAGACTTTTTCCTACTTCTGCATAATACAGATGTATGTACATGTATTTGTAGGGTTGAACTGGTATAACAGTATCAGCTATAATATAGTTGCACGCTATGGTCAAATTTAGCAGTGAGAAAACACAAGTACTCTATGATCAATGCAGGTCCATAACTAGACTTTTTAGTGCCCTGTGTCAGCAAGAGAATTGGTGCCACCCCTCCCCCCACACACACATTTTTCCAATAGGTACTTAAGGAGAATGCCCTTAGGGAAGAGGAATGACAAAATTTGAATAAAAAGCCTCTTCATACTACATTCATGCACTTAACTTGAGAGCTAATTTTTATTCAGTTACAATACCCTTTATTCAAAAACACATTTCAATATACTGCCATACCCAGGATTCAAATCCATGACCTGTTGTATTCCAGTCAAACACCCTACTCATTGATCTATTTCTTACTTGCCTACCTGGCCATCCCCATGAGGGAGAAAATGCTCTGTTCCTGGACTTTCCTGGTAATGTATGATTGCCATCACCTGTGGTGAGCTAGTTAATTGATAAGAAAGGTGTTTCACCACAGGTGATGGCAATCATACATTACCAGGAAAGTCCAGGAACAGAGCATTTTCTCCTTCATGGAGAGGGTCAGGTAGGCAAGTATGATCTATTTGATCCTGCATATAAACTGAGATTTATAACAATATGAAGTTACCAGCATTGCAGTTGAGCAAATCTATGTAGTGTGCAGCCACATATCCAATCCCTTGCAGTCACACACTACATAGATCTGCTCAGCTGCAATGCTAATAATTTTTTTAACAAAGTACAAGGTAAGCTTCAAATAGTTAGACTTATCTAGCTTAGAATTCTCTAGATTTCTATCTAAGGGCAGATAGCTCATTGAACAGAGTGTCTGGCTGCAATGTCACAGGCAATGGGGTTGAATCCCAGGTATGTCAGCATCTTGAAATGTAATAAAGAAGCATCTGACTGAATAACAAAGAGCCCTCAAGTAAAGTTCATGAATGTTGTATAGGTATTAGCAACGGAAGGGGTGTGGGAAGGAGACGGATGGCCAGGAGATGTTGGGCTTAAAAAAGGGGGGAAGCTACATTTGATAGTAATTAAAATAAATAATTGACAAGTGCTGCCAACAGCGCCCCCTACCCTACAGCGCTATGTGTGGTGGCACACTAGTCACATACCTAGTTATGGCCCTGGATCAATGTACGATAAGTGAAATCTGTATGTATGAGTAAGCATGGCACTTACAAGGGACACAGTGTATACAAGATACAATATACAAGATAAACACTTCACATAAAATAAAACAAGCTTCTTGATGATAATAACATTCCACAATATGATGAGGAATACAATTGTTCCCACTTCCACAGATAATGTCATGTAATCATGACAAAAGCCTGTCAGATTCCAAACAGGCAGAATAAGAGTAAAACCATTTTATTGTAGAGATAATTCTGACACTACAATCTTCTTGCATCGGGGAGACAGGTCTCACATCATTACATTGTGCTACTGTGGGACTGTGCAATGTCTAATTCTCATTCAGCGTACCTAGACTTCTCCAGTAACATCATAACACCTCCCCTGTCACATACAGATGTGTTCTCATACACCATTGCCACAGTCACGCGATTCGGCCACATCGAGCATCTTATTCGCTCAACATTTGCACTAAGGAGACAACATGATGTGACAAATCCACTTTACTAACTTACGCTGATCAATTTAATGTGCAACATTTGTACATCTGTGTGTGAATGAGTCTGAATCTGTATACAACATGCTATGATGCAGCGGCCATAGATTTTATTCACGCCAACTTCTACTGTGTTTCATCTGCGACTTTATACATGTTTAAAACTAATTCCTCTTTGGTGGAAGTTACATCCCAGCATCTGTAGTACAGATTAAGTGGTGTTTTGCATTGCAAATAAGAAAAATCTACACTGCACCACTCAACGCAGCTCAGTGCGACAGTTATCTTGTCCATAGGGCATATTGAGGCTTGGGTTATGAGGACACATCTTCTGTAACATAATCAGAAACTGGACTAAGTAAGTACATTAGTTGCATAAATACTCTGTACTGCTGTGAACATTACTGCAATATATTTCAATGCACATTAATTTTTTTCTCCACTTCAAAATGAACTACACATAAATGTGACGGAAATGAAGATTGAACATAAATGTACTCCAATCTTAACTGCACCTAGTAAGAAATACAGCCAGAAATGTAAAATTTTTAATTCTGGGTAATGTACTGCAAGTTCACCTATGTTCACATTTATGTTGGGAACCAAGCCTTAACTTGGAAACTACTGTAGCCAAATGTTACACATGATATTGTACAATGTATTCCATTATGTGCTCAGTTACAAACATGCACAATTGTTGCCTGATCAATGTCACGGTCCGGGTAATTAAACAGACATTCTTACCTGTCAAGTGCCTGTCCAAGCTGTTAATGCGCTCCATGTCCGGTTGTTATCAGCGTTGTCTGCGTCCACTGCGTAGTGTAGCAGACCTGCATCCATGTCTGGGGTCACTTGATATCTTTGTCCCCGAGGCTATACAGCATCACCAACCAATCATGTCTGACTCTCAGTCTCAGCTACCCACGGCTTCCGTGCTGCCGCCATTGCTGCTAGGCCGCAGCCACTTGTGATTAGAGATGTGCACCGGAAATTTTTCGGGTTTTGTGTTTTGGTTTTGGGTTCGGTTCCGCGGCCGTGTTTTGGGTTCGAACGCGTTTTGGCAAAACCTCACCGAATTTTTTTTGTCGGATTCGGGTGTGTTTTGGATTCGGGTGTTTTTTTCAAAAAACCCTAAAAAACTGCTTAAATCATAGAATTTGGGGGTCATTTTGATCCCAAAGTATTATTAACCTCAATAACCATAATTTCCACTCATTTTCAGTCTATTCTGAACACCTCACACCTCACAATATTATTTTTAGTCCTAAAATTTGCACCGAGGTCGCTGGATGACTAAGCTCAGCGACCCAAGTGGCCGACACAAACACCTGGCCCATCTAGGAGTGGCACTGCAGTGTCACGCAGGATGGCCCTTCCAAAAAACACTATCCAAACAGCACATGACGCAAAGAAAAAAAGAGGCGCAATGAGGTAGCTGTGTGAGTAAGCTAAGCGACCCTAGTGGCCGACACAAACACCTGGCCCATCTAGGAGTGGCACTGCAGTGTCACGCAGGCTGGCCCTTCCAAAAAACACTCCCCAAACAGCACATGACGCAAAGAAAAATGAAAGAAAAAAGAGGTGCAAGATGGAATTGTCCTTGGGCCCTCCCACCCACCCTTATGTTGTATAAACAGGACATGCACACTTTAACCAACCCATCATTTCAGTGACAGGGTCTGCAACACGACTGTGACTGAAATGACGGGTTGGTTTGGACCCCCACCAAAAAAGAAGCAATTAATCTCTCCTTGCACAAACTGGCTCTACAGAGGCAAGATGTCCACCTCATCATCATCCTCTGATTCATCACCGTGTACATCCCCCTCCTCACAGATTATCAATTCGTCCCCACTGGAATCCACCATCACAGCTCCCTGTGTACTTTGTGGAGGCAATTGCTGCTGGTGAATGTCTCCATGGAGGAATTGATTATAATTCATTTTAATGAACATCATCTTCTCCACATTTTCTGGAAGTAACCTCGTACGCCGATTGCTGACAAGGTGAGCGGCGGCACTAAACACTCTTTCGGAGTACACACTTGTGGGAGGGCAACTTAGGTAGAATAAAGCCAGTTTGTGCAAGGGCCTCCAAATTGCCTCTTTTTCCTGCCAGTATACGTACGGACTGTCTGACGTGCCTACTTGGATGCGGTCACTCATATAATCCTCCACCATTCTTTCAATGGGGAGAGAATCATATGCAGTGACAGTAGACGACATGTCCGTAATCGTTGGCAGGTCCTTCAGTCCGGACCAGATGTCAGCATCAGCAGTCACTCCAGACTGCCCTGCATCACCGCCAGCGGGTGGGCTCGGAATTCTGAGCCTTTTCCTCGCACCCCCAGTTGCGGGAGAATGTGAAGGAGGAGATGTTGACAGGTCGCGTTCCGCTTGACTTGACAATTTTCTCACCAGCAGTTCTTTGAACCCCTGCAGACTTGTGTCTGCCGGAAAGAGAGATCCAAGGTAGGTTTTAAATCTAGGATCGAGCACGGTGGCCAAAATTTAGTGCTCTGATTTCAACAGATTGACCACCCATGAATCCTTGTTAAGCGAATTAAGGGCTCCATCCACAAGTCCCACATGCCTAGCGGAATCGCTCTGTGTTAGCTCCTCCTTCAATGTCTCCAGCTTCTTCTGCAAAAGCCTGATGAGGGGAATGACCTGACTCAGGCTGGCAGTGTCTGTGTCAGTGTGTGGCAAGTTCAAAAGGTTGCCGGACCTTGCACAACGTTGAAATCATTCTCCACTGCGCTTGAGACAGGTGCATTCCACCTCCTATATCGTGCTCAGTTGTATAGGCTTGAATGGCCTTTTGCTGCTCCTCCAACCTCTGAAGCATATAGAGGGTTGAATTCCACCTCGTTACCACTTCTTGCTTCAGATGATGGCAGGGCAGGTTCAGGCGTTTTTGGTGTTGCTCCAGTCTTCTGTACGTGGTGCCTGTACGCCGAAAGTGTCCCGCAATTCTTCTGGCCACCGACAGCATCTCTTGCACGCCCCTCTCGTTTTTTAAATAATTCTGCACCACCAAATTCAAGGTATGTGCAAAACATGGGACGTGCTGGAATTTGCCCATATTTAATGCACACACAATATTGCTGGCGTTGTCCGATGCCACAAATCCACAGGAGAGTCCAATTGGGGTAAGCCATTCTGCGATGATCTTCCTCAGTTGCCGTAAGAGGTTTTTAGCTGTGTGCGTATTCTGGAAAGCGGTGATACAAAGCGTAGCCTGCCTAGGAAAGAGTTGGCGTTTGCGAGATGCTGCTACTGGTGCCGCCGCTGCTGTTCTTGCGGCGGGAGTCCATACATCTACCCAGTGGGCTGTCACAGTCATATAGTCCTCAGTCTGCCCTGCTCCACTTGTCCACATGTCCGTGGTTAAGTGGACATTGGGTACAACTGCATTTTTTAGGACACTGGTGAGTCTTTTTCTGAGGTCTGTGTACATTTTCGGTATCGCCTGCCTAGAGAAATGGAACCTAGATGGTATTTGGTACCGGGGACACAGTACCTCAAACAAGTCTATAGTTGGCTCTGCAGTAATGATGGATACCGGAACCACGTTTCTCACCGCCCAGGATGCCAAGGCCTCAGTTATCCGCTTTGCAGCAGGATGACTGCTGTGATATTTCATCTTCCTCGCAAAGGACTGTTGGACAGTCAATTGCTTGGTGGAAGTAGTAAAAGTGGTCTTACGACTTCCCCTCTGGGATGACCATCGACTCCCAGCAGCAACAACAGCAGCGCCAGCAGCAGTAGGCGTTACACGCAAGGATGCATCGGAGGAATACCAGGCAGGAGAGGACTCGTCAGAATTGCCAGTGACGTGGCCTGCAGGACTATTGGCATTCCTGGGGAAGGAGGAAATTGACACTGAGGGAGTTGGTGGGGTGGTTTGCGTGAGCTTGGTTACAAGAGGAAGGGATTTACTGGTCAGTGGACTGCCTCCGCTGTCGCCCAAAGTTTTTGAACTTGTCACTGACTTATGATGAATGCGCTGCAGGTGACGTATAAGGGAGGATGTTCCGAGGTGGTTAACGTCCTTACCCCTACTTATTAAAGCTTGACAAAGGCAACACACGGCTTGACAAATGTTGTCCGCATTTCTGTTGAAATACTTCCACACCGAAGAGCTGATTTTTTTGGTATTTTCACCAGGCATGTCAATGGCCATATTCCTCCCACGGACAACAGGTGTCTCCCCGGGTGCCTGACTTAAACAAACCACCTCACCATCAGAATCCTCCTGGTCAATTTCCTCCCCAGCGCCAGCAACACCCATATCCTCCTCATCCTGGTGTACTTCAACACTGACATCTTCAAACTGACTATCAGGAACTGGACTGCGGGTGCTCCTTCCAGCACTTGCAGAGGGGCGTGCAAATGGTGGAAGGCGCATGCTCTTCACGTCCAGTGTTGGGAAGGTCAGGCATCGCAACCGACACAATTGGACTCTCCTTGTGGATTTGTGATTTCGTAGAACGCACAGTTCTTTGCTGTGCTTTTGCCAGCTTAAGTCTTTTCATTTTTCTAGCGAGAGGCTGAGTGCTTCTATCCTCATGTGAAGCTGAACCACTAGCCATGAACATAGGCCAGGGCCTCAGCCGTTCCTTGCCACTCTGTGTGGTAAATGGCATATTGGCAAGTTTACGCTTCTCCTCCGACGATTTTATTTTAGATTTTTGAGTCCTTTTTTTACTGATATTTGGTGTTTTGGATTTTACATGCTCTGTACTATGACATTGGGCATCGGCCTTGGCAGACGACGTTGATGGCATTTCATCGTCTCGGCCATGACTAGTGGCAGCAGCTTCAGCACGAGGTGGAAGTCGATCTTGATCTTTCCCTATTTTTGGAACCTCAACATTTTTGTTCTCCATATTTTAATAGGCACAACTAAAAGGCACCTCAGGTAAACAATGGAGATGGATGGATACTAGTATACTTATGGATGACGAGTGACTGCCGACACAGAGGTAGCTACAGCCGTGGACTACCGTACTGCGTCTGCTAGTATAGACTGGATGATAATGATATAAAAAATATATATATATCACTACTGCAGGACAGGTATATATTATATAATGACGGACCTGCTGGACACTGTCAGCAGCAGACTCCTAAACTACTAGTATGAAGAAGATAGAAAAAAAAAACCCACCACAGGTAGGTATACAATTATGGACGAGCACTGCCGACACAGAGGTAGCTACAGCCGTGGACTACCGTACTGCGTCTGCTAGTATAGACTGGATGATAATGATATAAAAAATATATATATATCACTACTGCAGGACAGGTATATATTATATAATGACGGACCTGCTGGACACTGTCAGCAGCAGACTCCTAAACTACTAGTATGAAGAAGATAGAAAAAAAAAACCCACCACAGGTAGGTATACAATTATGGACGAGCACTGCCGACACAGAGGTAGCTACAGCCGTGGACTACCGTACTGCGTCTGCTAGTATAGACTGGATGATAATGATATAAAAAATATATATATATCACTACTGCAGGACAGGTATATATTATATAATGACGGACCTGCTGGACACTGTCAGCAGCAGACTCCTAAACTACTAGTATGAAGAAGATAGAAAAAAAAAAACCCACCACAGGTAGGTATACAATTATGGACGAGCACTGCCGACACAGAGGTAGCTACAGCCGTGGACTACCGTGCTGCGTCTGCTAGTATAGACTGGATGATAATGATATAAAAAATATATATATATCACTACTGCAGGACAGGTATATATTATATAATGACGGACCTGCTGGACACTGTCAGCAGCAGACTCCTAAACTACTAGTATGAAGAAGATAGAAAAAACCCCCCCACCACAGGTAGGTATACAATTATGGACGAGCACTGCCGACACAGAGGTAGCTACAGCCGTGGACTACCGTACTGCGTCTGATAGTATAGACTGGATGATAATGATATAAAAAATATATATATATCACTACTGCAGGACAGGTATATATTATATAATGACGGACCTGCTGGACACTGTCAGCAGCAGACTCCTAAACTACTAGTATGAAGAAGATAGAAAAAAAAAACCCACCACAGGTAGGTATACAATTATGGACGAGCACTGCCGACACAGAGGTAGCTACAGCCGTGGACTACCGTACTGCGTCTGCTAGTATAGACTGGATGATAATGATATAAAAAATATATATATATCACTACTGCAGGACAGGTATATATTATATAATGACGGACCTGCTGGACACTGTCAGCAGCAGACTCCTAAACTACTAGTATGAAGAAGATAGAAAAAAAAACCCACCACAGGTAGGTATACAATTATGGACGAGCACTGCCGACACAGAGGTAGCTACAGCCGTGGACTACCGTACTGCGTCTGCTAGTATAGACTGGATGATAATGATATAAAAAATATATATATATCACTACTGCAGGACAGGTATATATTATATAATGACGGACCTGCTGGACACTGTCAGCAGCAGACTCCTAAACTACTAGTATGAAGAAGATAGAAAAAAAAAACCCACCACAGGTAGGTATACAATTATGGACGAGCACTGCCGACACAGAGGTAGCTACAGCCGTGGACTACCGTACTGCGTCTGCTAGTATAGACTGGATGATAATGATATAAAATATATATATATATCACTACTGCAGGACAGGTATATATTATATAATGACGGACCTGCTGGACACTGTCAGCAGCAGACTCCTAAACTACTAGTATGAAGAAGATAGAAAAAAAAACCCACCACAGGTAGGTATACAATTA
Source organism: Pseudophryne corroboree (assembly GCF_028390025.1). Taxonomy (NCBI): domain Eukaryota; kingdom Metazoa; phylum Chordata; class Amphibia; order Anura; family Myobatrachidae; genus Pseudophryne; species Pseudophryne corroboree. Next base: position 308,982,956 of record NC_086451.1, on the reverse strand, counting down.
TGGACGAGCACTGCCGACACAGAGGTAGCTACAGCCGTGGACTACCGTACTGCGTCTGCTAGTATAGACTGGATGATAATGATATAAAAAATATATATATATCACTTCTGCAGGACAGGTATATATTATATAATGACGGACCTGCTGGACACTGTCAGCAGCAGACTCCTAAACTACTAGTATGAAGAAGATAGAAAAAAAAAAACCCACCACAGGTAGGTATACAATTATGGACGAGCACTGCCGACACAGAGGTAGCTACAGCCGTGGACTACCGTACTGCGTCTGCTAGTATAGACTGGATGATAATGATATAAAAAATATATATATATCACTACTGCAGGTATATATTATAATATAATGAATGACGGACCTGCTGGACACTGTCTGTCAGCAGAATGCGTTTATAGAATAAAAAAAAAACACCACACGAGTGTTTAACTTTTTCAGGCAGACAATATACTGGTGGTCACTGGTCAGTCACACTGGCAGCAAAAGTGTGCACTGTTATGTACTCCTGCTATAACTGCTCCCCAGTCTCCCCCACAATTAAGCTGTGTGAGCAGTGAGCACTCAGCACAGTCAGATATACATAGATGATATTATCATGCAGCACACTGAGGCTGAGCACAGATATGGTATGTGACTGTGTATCGTTTTTTTTTCAGGCAGAGAACGGATTTTAAATAATAAATAAAACTGGTGGTCACTAGTATAACTATCAGCAAAACTCTGCACTCTCTGAGTACTCCTAATGCTCCCCAAAATTACTAAAATTAAATTACTAGTAAATCAAGTGTCTCACTCTCTATCTAAACGGAGAGGACGCCAGCCACGTCCTCTCCCTATCAATCTCAATGCACATGTGAAAATGGCGGCGACGCGCGGCTCCTTATATAGAATCCGAGTCTCGCGATAGAATACGAGCCTCGCGAGAATCTGACAGCGGGATGATGACGTTCGGGCTCGCTCGGGTTAGCCAAGCAAGGCGGGAAGATCCGAGTCTGCCTCGGACCCGTGTAAAAAGGCTGAAGTTCGGGGGGGTTCGGATTCTGAGGAACCGAACCCGCTCATCTCTACTTGTGATACAAACATAGTTTCCCTCCTAAACCAAACATGGGTGCTGCCATGTTTGGTCTGGTCACCTGATCCCTGTGAGCCTATCCTGAGCATCCTGCTGTCCAGCTGATTGTCCCAGCCAATCCCCGCACACTGTCTGCTATAAAAATGCTTGGTAAGGACTGCCTAATAGCCAGTGCTATGATTGTCATACTCTGTATGGTTGTTTGCTCTCAGCTGCTTCCAGGTTACCTTGCTCCAGGAGATTCCACTCTGCCCTGAGACCTGTGTTCCATTTAGCTTGCAGCTCTGCCTGGCTCCATTGGTGTTCCGCCATCGATACTCACCTCCATCGGTGTTCCGCCATCGATCTCCAGCTCCATCAGTGTTCTGCCATCGATACTTACCTCCATCAGTATTTTGCCATCGATCCCTAGATCCATTTGTGTTATGCCATCGATCTCCAGCTACAGTGGTACTCCACGCCAGTATCCAGTATCATCGATATCCTTCAGTGGTCAGTAACCTTGTGCTCATTTATATTGGGACTTCAACAACAGTGGTATACACTAGAGGTGTGCGGCGGGCACTTTTTGTGTTTTGTGTTTGGTTCTGGTTCCATGCTCGTGTTTTGGATCTGGATTGGTTTTGCCAAAACCACCCTTTCGTGTTTTGGTTTTGGATCTGGATGATTTTTGAAGAAAAAAACATAAAAACAGCTAAAATTACAGAATTTGGGGTAATTTTGATCCTACGGTATTAGTAACCTTAATAACATTAATTTCCACTCATTTCCAGTCTATTCTAAACACCTGTCAATATTGTTTTTAGGCCAAAAGGTTGCACCGAGGTGGCTGGATGACTAAGCTAAGCGACACAAGTGTGCGACACAAACACCTGGCCCATCTAGGAGTGGCACTGCAGTGGCAGACAGGATGGCAGATTTTAAAAAATAGGACTCAAACAGCACATGATGCAAAGACGAAAAAGAGGTGCAATTAAGTAGCTGCATGGCTAAGCTAAGCAACACAAATGTACGGCACAAACACCTGGCCCATCTAGGAGTGGCACTGCAATGGCAGACAGGATGGCACTTAAAAAAACTAGGCCCCAAACAGCACAACATGCAAAGAAGAAAAATAGGTGCAATGAGGTAGCTATATGACTAAGCTAAGCGACACAAGTGTGCGGCACAAACACCTGGCTTATCTAGGAGTGGAACTGCAGTTGGAGAAAGGATGGCACTTAAAAAAAACTATGCCCCAAACAGCACATCATGCAAAGAAGAAAAAGAGGTGCAATGAGGTAGCTATATGACTAAGCTAAGCGACACAAGTGTGCGGCACAAACAACATGGGACGTGCTGGAATTTGTCCAGATGTAATACACACACAATATTGGTGGCATAGGAGAGCATATCCCTAAAGAGCACACACACACACACACACACACACACACACACACACACACACACACACACACACACACACACACACACACACACACACACACACACACACACCCCTGTAAAATTAATTTGGATAATAATAACCCTTTTATTTGGAGGTATTATAATAATATGCAGCACAGGCGCGCGTACCCCTACACCACACAGGGCAAACCCTGTAAAAATGATTTGGATAATAATATAAGTAATGTATATAACCATTTTATTTGGAGTAAATAATATACAGCACAGGACACCACCACTGGACTTATGGCAGCACAAGACACCACCACTGGACTGATGCAGCACAAGACAGCACCACTGGACTGGACTTATATGGCAGTACCCCTGGACTTATACGGCAGTACCCCTGGAGTTGTACGGCAGTGTCAGACAGGATGGCACTTTAAAAAACTAGTCCCCAAACAGCACATGATGCAAAGAAGAAAAAGAGGTGCAAGATGGAATTGTCCTTGGGACCTCCCACCCACCCTTATTTTGTATAAACAGGACATGCACACTTTAACAAACCAATCACTTCAGCGACACGGTCTGCCACACGACCTTGGCTGAAATGACTGGTTTGTTTGGGCCCCCACCAAAAAAGAAGCAATCAATCTCCCCTTGCACAAACTGGCTCTACAGAGGCAAGATGTTGACCTCATCCTCCGATTCCTCACCCCTTTCACTCTGTACATCCTCCTCCTCACAGAGTATAAATTCGTCCCCACTGGAATCCACCATCACAGGTCCCTGTTTACTTTCTGGAGGGGCAATTGCTGGTAAAGGTCTTCCCGGAGAAATTTATAATTCATTTTGATGAACACCATCTCCACATTTTGTGGAAGTAACCTCCTATGCCGATCGATGACAAGGTTACCGGCTGCACTAAACACTCTTTCGGAGTACACTCTGAAGGGAGGGCAACTTAGGTAAAATAAAGCCAGTTTGTGCAAGGGCATCCAAATTGCCTCTTTTTCCTGCCAGTATACATACGGACTCTCTGACATGCCTACTTGGATGCTGTCACTCATATAATCCTCCACCATTCTTTCAATGGTGACAGAATCATATGCAGTGACAGTGGACATGTCAGTAACTGTTGGCAGGTCCTTCAGTCTGGTACAGATGTCAGCACTCGCTCCTGACTGCCCTGCATCACCACCAGTGGGTGGGCTAGGAGATCTTATCCTTTTCCTTGCAGCCCCAGTTGCGGGAGAAAATGAAGGAGGAGCTGTTGATGGGTCAGGTTCCGCTTGAGTTGACAATTTTCTCACCAGCAAATCTTTGAACCTCTGCAGACTTGTGTCTGCCGGAGGGAGAGGTACAACGTAGGCTTTAAACCTAGGATCGAACACGGTGGCCAAAATGTAGTGCTCTGATTTCAACAGACTGACCACCCTTGAGTCCTGGTACAACAAATGAAGGGCTCCATCCACAAGTCCCACATACTTTGTGGAATCGCTCCGTCTTATCTCCTCTTTCAATTTCTCCAGCTGCTTCTGCAAAAGCCTGATGAGGGGAATGAACTGACTCAAGTTGGCAGTGTCTGAACTGACTTTACGTGTGGCAAGTTTGAAGGGTTGGAGAACCTTGTACAAGATGGAAATCATTCTCCACTGCGCTTGAGTCAGGTGCATTCCCCCTCCATTGCCTATATCGTAGGTGGATGTATAGGCTTTAATGGCCTTTTGCTGCTCCTCCATCCTCTGAAGCATATAGTGGGTTAAATTCCACCTCGTTACCACCTCTTGCTTCAGTTGATGGCAGGGCAGGTTCAGGAGTGTTTGCTGGTGCTCCAGTCTTTGGCACGTGGTGGCTGAATGTCAAAAGTAGCCTGTCATTTTTTTGGCCACCGACAGCATCTCTTGCACGCCCGTCATTTAAAATTAAAATTCTGCACCACCAAATTAATAGTATGTGCAAAACATGGGACATGCTGGAATTTGCCCAGATGTAATGCACACACAATATTGGTGGCGTTGTCCGATATCACAAATCCCCAGGAGAGTCTAATTGGGGTAAGCCATTGTGCGATGATGTCCCTAAGTTTCCGTAAGAGGTTGTCAGTGGTGTGCCTCTTAAGGAAAGTGGTGATACATAGTAGAGCCTGCCTAGGAACGAGTTGGTGTTTGCAAGATGCTGCTTCTGGTGCCGCTGCTGTTGTTGCTGTGGGAGACAATACATCTACCCAGTGGGCTGTCACAGTCATATAGTTCTTAGTTTACCCTGTTCCACTTGTCCACATGTCCGTGGTTAAGTGGACAGTGCGTACAACTGCATTTTTCAGGAAACTGAGGACACTTTTTCTGACGTCTCTGTACATTCTCAGTATTGCCTGCCTAGTGAAGTGGAACCTAGATGGTATTTGGTACCGGGGGGACACTACCTCCATCAATTCTCTAAGTCCCACTGAACTAATGGCGGATACAGAACGCACATCTAACACCAACATAGCTGTCAAGGCCTCAGTTATCCGCTTTGCAACAGGATGACTGCTGTCATATTTCATCTTTCTCACAAAGGACTGTTGGACAGTCAATTGCTAACTGTAAGTAGTACAAGTGGTCTTCCAACCTCCCCTCTGTGATGATGATCGACTACCAGCAGCGACAACAGCAGCAGCAGCAACAGCAACAGGAGCAGCAGTAGGCGTACCACTCAAGGATCCTACGGAGGAATCCTGGTTAGGAGAGGACTCCTCAGTATTTCCAGTGACATGGCCTGCAGGACTGCTGACGTTCCTGACTGAGGAGGAAGTTGACGTTGAGGGAGTTGGTGGTGTGGCTTGCAGGAGCTTTGGTACAAGAGGAAGAAGGGATTTAGGTGTCAGTGGACTGCTTACGCTCTTACCCAAAGTTTCACAACTTGACACTGACTTGTGATGAATGCGCTCCAGGTGACGTATAAGGAAGGATGTTCCTAGGAGGTTAACATCCTTACCCCTACTTATTACAGATTGACAGAGGCAACAGACGGCTTGAAACCTGTTGTCCGGATTTGTGGACAAATAATTCCACACCGAATAGGTGGCTTTTTTGGTATTTTACCCAGGCATCACAATGGGCTTATTCATCCCCCGGACAACAGGTGTCTCCCCAGGTACCTGATTTAAACAAATCACATCACCATCAGAATCCTCATCGTCAACTTCCTCCTCAGCTCCTCCAGCAACACCCATATCCTCATCCTGGTGTACTTCAACAGTGACATCTTCAATTTGAATATCAGAAACTGGACTGTGGGTGCTCCTTCCAGCACTTGCAGAGGGCGTGCAAATGGTGAAAAGAGACATCTCTTCCCATCCAGTGTTGGGAAGGTCAGGCATCGCAACCACCGACACACTTGGACTCTCCTTGGGGATTTGTGATACCATCTTAGAACACACAGTTCTTTGCTGTGCTTTTGCCAGCTTAACTCTTATCATTTTTTTAGCAGGTGAATGAGGGCTTCCATCGTCATGTGAAGCTGAACCACTAGTCATGAACATAGACCAGGGCCTTAGCCGTTCCTTGCCACTCTGTGACGTAAATGGCATATTGGCAAGTTTACGTTTCTCCTCAGACCATTTACATTTCTTTTTTTGGGTCTTTTTACTGAACTTTGGCTTTTTGGATTTTACATGCCCTCTAATATTACATTGGGCATCGGCCTTGGCAGACAACATTGATGGCATTTCATTGTCTATGTCATGACTAGTGGCAGCACCTTCAGCTCCAGGAGGAAGTGGTTCTTGATCTTTCCCTATTTTATCCTTTAAATTTTTATTCTCCATTATTTCCCTGGAGTTATATAACAATGGGGGTCATTCAGAGTTGATCGCTCACTAGCTATTTTTTGCAGCGCTGCGATCAGATAGTCGCCGCCTATGGGGGAGTGTATTTTTGCTTTGCAAGTGTGCGAACGCTTGTGCAGCCAAGCGGTACAAAAAAAGTTTTGTGCAGTTTCTGAGTAGGTCTGAACTTACTCAGCCGCTGCGATCCCTTCAGCCTGTCCGGTCCCGGAATTGACGTCAGACACCCGCCCTGAAAACGCTTGGACACGCCTGCATTTTTCCAACCACTCCCAGAAAACGGTCTGCTGACAACCATAAACGCCTTCTTCCTGTCAATCTCCTTTCGATCGGCTTTGCGAATGGATTCTTCGTTAAATCCATCGCTCAGCACTGATCTGCTTTGTTCCCGTACGATGCATCTGCGCATTGCGGTGCATACGCGTGCGCAGTTTTGCCGAGTTTTGACCTGATATGCGGTACAGCAGAGCGTACCTCTACACCCCACGGGGCAAACCCTGTGAAAATTATTTGGATTAAATATTAATAACCCCTTTATTTGGAGTAAATAATATACAGCACAGGACATCACCACTGAACTTATATGGCAGCACTACTGGACTGGACTTATACGGCAGTACCACTGGAATTATACGGCAGTACCACTGGAATTATACGGCAGTATCACTGGAATCATACGGCAGTACCACTGGACTTATACGGCAGTACCACTGGACTTATACGGCAGTACCACTGGACTGGATTTATACAGCAGTATCACTGGACTTATACGCCAATACCACTGGAATTATATGGCAATATCACTGGAATTAAACGGCAGTACCAATGGACTTATACGGCAGTACCACTGGACTGGATTTATACGGCAGTATCACTGGATTTATACGCCAGTACCACTGGAATTATACGGCAGTATCACTGGAATTATACGGCAGTACCACTGGACTGGATTTATACGGCAGTATCACTAGACTTAGAAACCAGTACCATTAGAATTATATGGCAGTATCACTGGAATTATACAGCAGTATCACTAGAATTATATGCCAGTACCAATGGACTTATACGGCAGTACCACTGGACTGGATTTATACGGCAGTATCACTGGATTTATATGCCAGTACCACTGGACATATACGACAGTATCATTGGATTTATACATCAGTACCACTGGACATATACGGCAGTATCACTGGACTGGACTTACACGACTTTACCACTGGATTTATACGACAGTACCACTGGACATATACGGCAGTACCACTGGAATTATACGGCAGTGCCACTGAACATATATGGCAGTATCAATGGACTGGATTTATACGCAAGTACCACTGGACATATATGGCAGTACCACTGGACATATATACGGCAGTATCACTGGAATTATATGGCAGTATCACTGGACATATACGGCAGTATCAGTGTACTGGATTTATACGACAGTACCACTGGATTTATACGACAGTACCATTGGACATATATGGCAGTTTAACTGGATTTATATGGCAGTACCACTGGACATATATGGCAGTATCACTGGACTGGATTTATACGCCAGTACCACTGGCATTATATGGCAGTATCACTGGACATATACGGCAGTATCACTGGAATTATACGCCAGTACCACTGGACATATACGCCTGTATCACTGGACTGGATTTATAAGCCAGTACCGCTGGAATTATACGCCAGTACCACTGGAATTATACGGCAGTACCACTGTAATTGTACGGCAGTACCACTGGACATATACGGCAGTACCACTGGACATATACGGCAGTATCACTGGACATATACGTCAGTATCACTGGACTGGATTTATACACCAGTACCTCTAGAATTATATGGCAGTACCACTGGACATAATCGGCAGTATCACTGGATTTATACGGCAGCGCCGCTGGACATATATGGCAGTATCACTGGTCTGAATTTATATGACAGTACTACTGGATTTATACGGCAGTACCACTGGACATATACGGCAGTATCACTGGACTGGATTTATACGCCAGTACCACTGGAATTTTATGGCAGTACCACTGGACATATACGGCAGTATCACTGGAATTATACGCCAGTACCACTGTAATTTTACGGCAGTACCACTGGAATTTTATGGCAGTATCACTGGAATTTTATGGCAGTACCACTGGACATATACGCCAGTATCACTGGACTGGATTTATATGCAAGTACCGCTGGAATTATACACCAGTACCACTGGAATTGTACGGCAGTACCACTGGAATTATACAGCAGTAGCACTGGACATATACGGCAGTATCACTGGGCATATACGGCAGTATCACTGGACTGGATTTATACGCCAGTACCACTGGAATTATATGGCAGTACCACTGGACATATACGGCAGTATCACTGGATTTATACAGCAGTACCGCTGGACCTGTATCACTGGACATATACGGCGGTATCACTGGACATATACGGCAGTACCACTGGACATATACAGTAGCACAGGGACACCACCACTGGACTGATGCAGGATAACACAGCACCACTGCAATGGACTAGACTTATACAGCAGCACTGGACATATGGCAGCAGAGGACACCACCACCGTGACTGGACTGATGCAGCACAAGACACAACCACTGGACTGATGCAGCACAACACAGCACCACTGGACTGGACTTATACAGCAGCACTGGACATATGGCAGCAGAGGACACAACCACTGTGACTGGACTGATGCAGCACAAGACACTTCCAATGAACTGATGCAGGACACTGAGGACAGAGACATGTCCTCTCTCTACACTCTCCAATGCCAGAGTGAAAATGGCGGTGACACGTGGCTCCTTATATGGAATCCAAACCCCGCGAGAATCTGACAGCGGGATGATGACGTTTTGCCTCGTTCTGGTTTCCGAGTCAGGCGGGAAAACCCGAGCCTGACTCGGATCTGGGCTCGGGTAGTGAAGTTCGGGGGGGTTTGGTTCTCAGGGAACCGAACCCGCTCATCTCTAGTTTACACTGCACTAAACATCTTAGTGATATTTGGTGGACCCCTTTCTTTGAAAGTAAAGCATTCATAACCAATAACCAGAAATAACGACACTGAGACTTGAATTTTGGCAGAAAATTGCTAGCTATTTATTTGTCCCTAACCATTAGGAAACCTGTAATAAAGAGATTAATTTAATATGCCGCTCCAGCTGGCATAATGTGGCGGCCCAAAAGAACGGCTCAATTAATCTAAATTAACCTTAACTAACTTAACCCTATAAATTTACTAAAACTTACCATAAACCGGTAATAGGTGACAACTCAACCGCCACAGTGACTACCCACCGCTCCTGGGTGCCCTGCCGCTGCCTTCCCGGACGGGTGGTCAAGCGGCCATAAGTCGATGGAGGTGAGTGCACCTAAACCACAACAAACTGTAAAACACTACAGTTTTCCATACAATACGAAACTGCCGTTCTTTTCCGCCAATAAATAGCCAACGAAAACAGCCAACAACTTAGAGCCAAAGCACCACGTGCCAAAACTTCCAACTACCAGGGCGGGAGGGTGGGAAACCAAATCACCAAGAGACTTAAAATGGCTTCACCTTCCCTATATATATCAAGCCCTCCCCCTAAAGAAGGCTGTACTTTCCTCACAGCTAGGTCCACCCCTCCCCAGATGTTTAACTCTTTTCTCTCCTATGCAGTCAATACTCTCTCCTAAACATCTTAGTGATATTTGGTGGACCCCTTTCTTTGAAAGTAAAGCATTCATAACCAATAACCAGAAATAACGACACTGAGACTTGAATTTTGGCAGAAAATTGCTAGCTATTTATTTGTCCCTAACCATTAGGAAACCTGTAATAAAGAGATTAATTTAATATGCCGCTCCAGCTGGCATATGGTGGCGGCCCAAAAGAACGGCTCAATTAATCTAAATTAACCTTAACTAACTTAACCCTATAAATTTACTAAAACTTACCATAAACCGGTAATAGGTGACAACTCAACCCCCACAGTGACTACCCACCGCTCCTGGGTGCCCTGCCGCTGCCTTCCCGGACGGGTGGTCAAGCGGCCATAAGTCGATGGAGGTGAGTGCACCTAAACCACAACAAACTGTAAAACACTACAGTTTTCCCTACAATACGAAACTGACGTTCTTTTCCGCCAACAGCGAAAGACTCATCCCCACAGTCTTTCGCACCGCCACCATAAACCTACCCTAACTCCTGCAAAGCGAAACCTATATCCTCCAGAAAAAACATCATCCCCTCATTGGATAGATGTACTCCATCGCGCCGGAAAAGGTGGCTGTCTCTGAACCGTATCCTCGGGTGGCGAACCACCCTCCCACCGTGGGACAGCACCCACTTTGCCACCGCTCCGTTCACCTTTTTCCGGGCCTCATCAATCTGGCGACCATCCGCCACACCCCTCCAACACAATCTTGGCACCATCATTGAAAATACCAACACACAATTGGTCCATGCCGCGGTCACACTTGCCAGATCCTGTATCATGGCCCACCGCAGATCCAAGGATGTCCTCTTCCCCAAGTCGTTGCCACCTAGATGGACAACCAAAACCTTAGGGACTCCATGCTTGCTGGCCTGACTCACTAACCTACTCCTCAGCTCACCCCACATCATACCTCGCCATCCAAGCCATCTGACACCCTGTACTCCAAGCAATGCCTGAGACCCTTCCGAGGCCACAAACCTGGCCGCCCAGTAAATGTAAGAGTGGCCCACCACCCAAATGGTCAAATTGTCTTCAAACCATCCTGAAGGGAAAAAAGAGGGGTAGAATTGATTACTAAGAGGCTTATTAATTGTTTATACTGAAGGATCTGCCAAAAAAGAAAACTTTAGGTCTCGCTATTGCAGCAGTCACGGCCTAGCCGACTGCACCATACTTCGTTGCCAATTTTGAAGTGCAATTAAAGACACAAAGGGGGAAGATCAAATAAAATTAAACGAAATAAAAACAGGGGGGGTGGGGGGGTATAAAATGGGAAACACATGTAATAACTCAGCTGGAGGTGAAACGTAAAGACCTGCTGAGGGACTCTGATTAGATCAAATTAGCCGAATTATAGATTAGAATTCAGTCCGTCAAGTCAGGCAAAAAATCGCAAATAACTCCAGACCCCCGCTGCCGGCTCATGCCAGCAACGGCGAGTAGCTAATCCCTGAGTAGGATAAAAGAAAAAGGGGGTAACACCAACAGACGCACAACACCATAGAATCACAGAACTGTAACAACATAATACATTGCAATTTAAACAAAGCACCAAGCGCAAACCGACCTCTCATGTGACGGGGCGAATATATCGTCTATAACTTGACGACTTCCATCGCCCCACCGCCTGTATTTCAGTTCTGGAGCAACCCGCCGCAGCAGCCGACGTCGCTGCGCCTATGCGAAAGGAATGGGTACCAAAAGCAGTGGGTGGGAGGCCCAAGCCCGCCAAACAGCGACTCAGCATCCATTGAAACTGGTATTTCGTGACTGGCAGCCCATCATAATGCAACAGCCAAGACCCCTCCTTAACGGGTCGCACCACCACGTATTGCATTGCCAGCCCCATTGGGCAAACGCTCTCCTCCAGCGCTGGAACCATTGTAACCCAGCGCCCTCTCCCCACTTGATCCGTCTTGGAGCGTCGCAACCTGCACAGCAAGGACCTCTCACCCACTACCACGTCCCCGACCAGCATGCGCGAATCTGCTCTCTTGGAAGGCGCTACCAACTCAGAAACTCGAAAGGCCCCGTGGAAAGCCATTGAGAACGCCAAACTAAACAAAAGCGTCTCAAACCTGGACGACGCGACTCGCCCTACCGCCTCGATGACGGCCGGCAACAACGCCGCATCGATGGGCCGCCTCCTATCCGGTGGCGACGGCACAACTCGCGCCCACCCCTTCATTGCCTTCCGCAGAACCTCGCTTTTTGTTACGTCAGGGACGCCTCGCAGCTTGCAGAAAAACGAAATGCCTGCCTAATACCGCGATACCACTGCTCATGACCTACCGGAGACGTAAAGCTGCCACATAAAAGAAAGCATCAGCCGATGCCTGCTCTTACCTTGATGCTGACGCCCCTGGACAAACTCCTCCCATTCACTCCAAGCTTGTCCGTACGCCTTGAGCGTGGCCGGCGCGATTGACCGCAAAGCTAGACCCTCCAGTCCGGTCCGATCACCTGCCAAACATAACCAGGACAGTGAAAACCCTGCTCTTCGGCCTCAGGTGCCAGATCCCAAAATCTCTCCCACTGTCCACGCGACAGCGCGTCTGCGATTCCGTTTTCCAACCCGGGCACGTGCTGCGCCCGGAACCATAGGTTCCTACGCAAGCATGTCAAAAGCAATTGTCCAAGTACCCGCAGTACCACCAGCGATTTCGCCCTTTGGTTATTAATCGCATGCACCACGCCCAGATTATCGCACCTGAACACTATGCTGCGGTTAGCCAACCGATCGCCCCAAACTTCCAACGCTACCATAATGGGAAAAAGCTCCAGCAGCACCAGATCCCTTGTAAGACCCTCGTTATGCCAATTCGCCGGCAAAGATGCCGCACACCACGATCCCTCCAGAAAACAACCGAATTCATAGGCACCTGCAGCATCGGTAAAAAGCTGCAAACTCTCGCTGTCAACGGCTGGCGCTTGCCATATGCTCACCCCGTTGAAATCTTCCAGGAATGAAGCCCAGACGGCCAAATCCCTTTTTAATTCAGAGGACAATCGAACGAAATGATGCGGCCTGGCACACCCCGCTGTTGCCCTTTCGAGCTTCCGGCAGAAAACCCTGCCCATCGGTATCACCCGACAAGCAAAGTTCAGCATGCCCAGCAAGGACTGCGCCTGCCGCAGCGTGACTTTACGCGAGCCGTTGAAACGGCAAATAGTTTCGCGGAGCTTTGACACATTGTCCTGGGGCAGGCGACACTCTCCCGCCACGGTGTCAATTTCAATCCCCAAAAATGATAGACAGGAGGCCGGACCCTCCGTTTTATCCCTGGCTACCGGGACACCGAAGTGGTAAAAAAGGGCTCGTGTGCTAAACAGCAAGTCGCCGCATCTTGTGCCAGTAGCCGGCCCCGCACACAGGAAATCATCGAGGTAATGCGCAACCCCGTGACCGCCTGACGCAGACTCCACGCACCAATGAAGAAAAGTGCTAAAGCGCTCGAAAAACGAGCATGAAACGGAACATCCCATCGGCAGACATTTGTCGATGAAATACTCCGCCCCAATCCGGAAACCCATAAAACGAAATGAGTCCGGATGCAATGGCAGTAATCTAAAGGCTGACTCAACATCAATCTTAGCCATGAGGGCCCCGCTCCCGTAGCTGCGGACCATCTCTAGCGCCTCGTCAAATGACTGATACACCACCGAGCAATGAGCCGGCGGTATTGCGTCGTTGACCGATGCCCCTGGCGGGTAAGAAAGATGCTGAATGAGCCGGAAAGCGCCCGGAGTCTTCTTTGGTACCACCCCGACCGGGGAGATGACCAAGTCATCCACCGGGGGTGACTTAAACGGCCCCTCCATCCTGCCCAACCTGACCTCCTTATCCACTTTCTCCCGTAACACAGTCGGCAAGGCTCGGGCGGATTGAAGATTCCTGTGCGCACGCACGGACACTTCGCTTGCAACAGGCAAGCGAAAACCGAACTTAAAACCGTCTAACAAAAACTTTGCATCCCTTTTATTAGGATACAGACCCAACCATTTACCCATAGTTTCCAACTTAACTGGCGTTGGTGCTCTGCTGAGCGGTCCCGCTCGCGGCCTGCTTAGGGTAGGGTTGTTTCCCCCGATTGCCTTGTCGTCCCCCTTTGAAACAAGAGGAGGCTGGGTGGGTTCCACCGCACTGCTGGCAAGAGTGGCGAAAACGACACTGTTTGCCAAATGAACATGTTCCGCTGTTAAAAGCGAAGCATTTCCCCCGAGGGGCAGACCGCCCGCCCATGCGAACGGCCAATCCGCCTGTCTTGGCAAATCCCCCGTCCGCGCCCGTTCCCTGCGCTGACGACCCCCCGCGGCGCCCCCCCCGTTCCCTGTTTCTGGGTCTCTTCCTCCCGCTGGGATGCCCGGGTCACTTTGAGCCAGACCTCCACGTCTTTGAACCCAAAGTCCATGACCCGTAACCCGTCCTGCTTCTCCCGAAACTCTTGGTCATATCGCCGCCATTCCGAGCCCGAGGATGTGCGCTGCATGTCGTGCACGAGATGAAGGTACCGGATAATATTCATGTGCTCCTCCGGCCTGTCCTCCAAATAGCAAGCCGCAAACACCCAAAATCCGGCCAGCCAGTTATCAAAAGACCTGAAAGCTTCTGCCCCCATGCCCTTCGTAGCGGCCGCCGCTTTGTAATCCTTCTTCATGGCCTTAGTCAAACCGAATAAGTCTACAAAGTCACCCCTACGTATCGTTTTGCGGCAGCTGTCTCGCAGCCCCCGCATAACTGCGGTGTACTCGCAGCGCACTACGCCCGGCAGATCTCGCCTCTTCTTCGCCCTACGCTCCTCTTCACTAATTCGCCTGCGCCGCTTACGCCTCTTCTGCTGCTTTGCTGCCCTTTTGGCAAGTTTCTCGGCCTCCTTCCTTGCCCTAGCAGTACTATCAGCGTCGGACGCTTGCAACGCCAAAGAGGAGGATGAGGAGGAGGACGAAGAGCTACGCGAACTCGAGCTCGCGGTGGAAATTGATATAGACTGTACCAACTCACCGGATGCCGTCGACCTCTCCGACCCGGATTGTTCGTCGTCTTCATTCCAATCATCGTCAACCGCGAAGTCTGCCGAATCCCTTTCACCTTGGTCCTCTGTGGAAGACAAAACAAAAGAGGGCCCGGCCCGCGCATGCGGCGCACGCCGGGCACCCCGTGTGGAATGCGCAGTGGCCGTGTTCCCCTGCCGCTCACGGTCTGATCCTAGCTCCAGCTCCGCCGCGGCAGCCCCCAGCTCTCTGCAGGCTCGTGCCACTCGCTGCGCCGCTGATGCCCTGACATTGCCTGACCCCCTGCGTCCCGCAGCTTGGCCGAAATCCGCCGTTGCCCTAGGGGAGGCCACTGCAGCTAATGGCCCAAGAGCCTCCACCACCGTGGCCAGCGCCGACGCTACGGCCCCAGGAGGATCCCATGCAGCGCGACCCCCGGAAACACCGCCCGAAGGACGACCGGTCCTTGGTTGGGCGCGAGCCCGCGCCCACCGACCGCCCGACGCGCCCCGGGGATCCTGCCCCTCATGCTCTAACCCGAAGGCAAGAGCCCCCCGGCCGGCCCAGTCGCTCTCCCTCTCCGATCCTTCCCCTTCCCTATCCAGGGAAGGAGGAGAATCCCCTGGTCCTGGGGAGGACCCGCTGTCGTGCGCAGCGGCCCGGGCCGCGGCCCTGCGGCCGCTGACCCATTCTCTGTCTCCCCTCCTGCCGCGGGACCCGCTGCGTCCTGCGACGGTCACAGGGACCTGCTGCCCCCCCGCGCGTGCACCCCCGCGTGTCACCTGACCAGCGGAGAGTGCACCCGCATGCTGCTGGCGACCACCCCTTGCTGGACCTGCTGTGCCCCCATCACTCTTTGCCCTGTCCATGCGCCCAGCGCTGCCTCCCCGAGGCACACGCTGCACCCCCCTAAACCTGTCTCTCCCCCTGCCGAACTCCGGCATCCGGGGAGAAGAAGAAGGTGGCCTGTGCAATGCTGGTGCCGCTGCGCGCGCACGTGCGCGGCCAGCGGCGTCCGGAGCGAGCGTGGGCGCGCGCGCACCTCGAGCGCGCGCCCCACGTCCTCCCGCCAACGGCCTCCCGGACTGCTCCTCCTCTTCGGCCGCCGCGCAAGGCTCCTGTATAGTCCCCGCGCGGCGACCGCCAGCTCCCTCAACCATCCTCTCCCCCCACCCGGCCCGAACAGCCGACCGCGGCGAGGAAGGAGAGATCGTGTCTGACGCACTCGGGCGCCCCCCACGGCGCGCACGCGCGCGCCCGCAATGATCCCGGGCTCGGCGGCTCCCGGCGGGGACGGCCGCCGCCCGCTGACACTCGAGCGGCCTGCAGGGACCCCTGGTCCCCCACGCCGCCCTCGTCTGGCCGGAGTGCCCGACTCGGCACCCGGCGGCGAGTCCGCCCGGGCCCCGCCAGCGCTGCCTGCGGGCGCATTCGATGAGGCCCTAGAGGACGGAGCCCCGTCCCCTACGCCGCCCACCGCCGCCTCAGGGCCCGCTCGGCCGTCCGACCCACGGTACCGAGCCGGGGCCCTTAGCACGCGCTGGGGGCGAGCGGACATCCCAGCAGACACAATACCGGGAGGGGTAAGTAAATTCAAATAGTAAGGGGATACTGGAGAGGAGAGTACCAAAGAGAGGGTCAAACTATATACTAGCGACACAGCAAGATTCAGCCCAATAAAACAAGATTTGCTGGCACTGCAGCACTCACCAAACCAAATCACCAAGAGACTTAAAATGGCTTCACCTTCCCTATATATATCAAGCCCTCCCCCTAAAGAAGGCTGTACTTTCCTCACAGCTAGGTCCACCCCTCCCCAGATGTTTAACTCTTTTCTCTCCTATGCAGTCAATACTCTCTCCTTAAGTCTGCTGTTGTGTGCTCACCTATATTAGGACTTCATCAGTGGTTCACACTGCATCTGATAATACATATTGCCATTGATGTTACAGTTTCGCCTTTGTTCCTATGCCTATGTTACTGCACGATGTGTTACTGTATTATGTGTGATACCGAATATTAAGTCTATTACCATCTGCCGCTATCTGTACCATCTTGCGTGCTGAATGAAAAGACTTATTTTAATTTACATTCTCCTCTATTCTGGTCATGCCTTATTAAAGCTCCCAGGTTCACATTCCTTTCAGCCCCTACGCCTGAGCTCTCCACTGGTCAGAGTTAGACCTCAGGCGTGACAGTCAGTTATGGATAGCCTTACAGCCAGGAGCATAAAAATGCAATTAGAAACTCCCAACAAATTGGCTGTGACATGAAACACATTTAAAAAAAAAAAAAAATGAATACAAAAAATGACTTGCTAATACAGCTAACATTATGGTTGGGTATCCTTGAAGAGGCTGAAAATTGCAGTGTGGTTATTATGAGGCATATTTATCAATAAAGATCACTGTGGAACTGAGTGATGTGGCTGTGGTGCATCAATGCTTTGCTGTGAGCTGGCCTCATGGTGTTATTATTCCTGTCATTATGCTACAGGGGGCTGGCTAGTCCATGATGATGTGGGCTGTATCCCGGATAGTGTATCTTCTCCCCCGGGAGCCTGGCAGAGTAAGCAAGTATGCCTTAGATGAGAGAATGTTTTGTAGGTGCCATGACCTTATGCTGAATATAAGACTAGCTGCCTTTACATTAATAGTAATATATCTGGATGTGTTAAATTAATTTTTACCGGGATGCAGTTGGGATCCTAGTGTTCCAGCCCAGGCACTGACCAGTGTCATAGCCAGATATATAGTACACACGTATATATGAACCCAATGGTGAGATGAGCGACAGTAGTATCAGACAATGGGGTTAGGTTGTAAATAAACCAGAGCCGAGTGGTTAAGCTGTTATCCGTCCTGATCAGCCTAGTGTCAATAAGCAGACTGTCCATGTAATATGCAGGTATTTGTGGTGCCACAGGGGGTGTTAGGCGCCGGGGTCCGTTCGGCCGTGCGGCCCGGCGCCTAGCAACCAGGGACACCGTGCGCGTTCAGCCGCCGGCTCCCTGGCAACGCTAAGACGCCGGGCGCACGGAGCCGCTCTGACCTTAGCAACGGGGACGCCACGTTCAGCCGCGTTCCCCGTTGCTGGGTCTATTCTCATTACCCTGATTATGTGCTGGCCGTGCAGCATGCAAGCTGCACGGCATTTCTATTTGATTGTCCTGTCTGGATCTTGATTGGAGGGTGCCTGAATAAAGGCACCCTCAGGACTTCTTACAGACGCCGGTGATAGCTTCCTGTTTGCCTGTGTCTGCTGCAGAGAGTTCCCAGTCCCGGTCTTTTCGGTTGTTCCTGTCCTCAGAGATCCTGTACTCGGAAGTTACCATCTGTTCCTGGAGTCTGACCGAGCACCTTTAACATCTGGTGGTGTTCGTGAGTCGCGGCGCAGCCGTGTGTTGCGGCTTGTCCGCTTCTGTTTATTATTTTGTTTAATTGTGTTCTGGAGCTTTGCGGAGGATTCCGCTTCCACAGATCCACTCTGGTGTCCGGCGGTGCCGGATAGGAGTGTCGGATCAGTGGATCCTTGGTTGTCCTTTTTCCTGGTGGCTAGTCCGCACATACCTTTTGATTTAGTTAGTTAGCTTGTAACCCCTGGCCTGGTTGCTTAGTCAGAGGGCCCCTTGTTATCACCCTGTCTCGGACTTCCCCTTGTCTCCCATTAAGACCTGCGGGGGCATCGGGGTTGGGCAGACATAATCCGCCCTTCGAACGCGGCTGCCATGGGCTCAAGCAACCATAGTCTCGCAGGGGATTTCTGATAACACGGGCGAGACAACGGAGTTAGGGCGCCAGGGGTTACTAGGCTATCCTGCTCCCACAACCAGCTTATTTTCCTGTACTCAGATCCCTGCCTTAAGATCTCCTCCGGTCTGGAGTACAGGAATCATAACATTATCACCGGCCCAAAAGAAAAGATTTAACTTACAGTAAATTTTTTCACTTTTTAGTTGGGAGATTTTTGTCGGCCTTATGAATCCCACCGGTGTTGGACCAAACCCTGGCCAGCTTCTTGTTAGTCAGATTCAGGAACTTACTCAGATGGTTCAGGATCTGTCCCTCCGGGTGAGGTCACAGGAAGATCTGTTACGGACTTCCCCGAGGGTCATCCCTGAACCAAAAATGCATCTGCCTGACCGTTTTTCTGGGGATAGAAAACAGTTTTTTAATTTTAAAGAATCTTGCAAACTGTATTTTCGTTTAAGACCAGTTACCTCAGGTACAGAGGCTCAGCGGGTTGGGATTATTATTTCTCTACTTCAGGGGGATCCTCAGACCTGGGCTTTTGGTTTAAAGACAGACGATCCGGCCTTATCGTCTGTAGACGCCTTTTTAAAATCTTTAGGGCTATTGTATGACGATCCTGATAGAGAGGCGTCCGCAGAAAGTCAGTTGCGTGCTCTTAGACTGGGTAGGAATCCCGCAGAGAATTATTGTACGGAGTTTCGCCGTTGGTCGAACGACTGAGGCTGGAATGACCCAGCCCTGCGCAGTCAGTTTCGCCTCGGCTTATCTGAATCTATAAAAGACAGTCTCCTCCAGTATCCCGCTCCTGAGACCCTCGATAACCTCATGGAGCTATCTATTAAAATAGATCGTCGGCTCAGAGAGCGGAGGGCTGAAAAAGGGGCCTCTGCCGGGTCCTCTCCCTGGGTTCCTTCCATTCCTGTAGACATAGAGGAGCCTATGCAGATTGGTCTCTCCAAATTGTCTCCGGAAGAAAGAACCAGGAGGCAAAATTATGGTCTGTGTTTATACTGCGGAGGTAAGGGACATTTTGCCCGTAGTTGTCCAAACAAGTTGGGAAACTTCCTGACCAAGTGA
This sequence comes from Pseudophryne corroboree, assembly GCF_028390025.1. Taxonomy (NCBI): domain Eukaryota; kingdom Metazoa; phylum Chordata; class Amphibia; order Anura; family Myobatrachidae; genus Pseudophryne; species Pseudophryne corroboree. Next base: position 308,963,108 of record NC_086451.1, on the reverse strand, counting down.
ATTGTGAGGGGGTTCACTTTGGTCTGCAGCTCATCTCCTCAAATAATTCACTGTTGGTTCCTGCTAAAGTTTCCTATGGCAGCCTCTGTTCCTCGGTCTCTGCTTTTGTGGACAGTGGAGCTGCAGGAAACTTTATGGATTTAACATGGGCCAAGGCCTTAGGTATTCCTCAGCTAACCTTGGGTAGGTGTATCACCATGCATGGTTTAGATGGGAGTCCTTTATCCAATGGGGTTATTTCTCTATGTACGCCTCCTGTTTTGCTCTCGGTGGGAGCTCTACATTCTGAAAAGATTGAGTTTTTCCTTACCCATTGTCCAGCAGTTCCTGTGGTTCTGGGTCACCCTTGGCTGGCCTTTCATAATCCCATCATAGATTGGCAGTCTGGGGAGATCCTACAATGGGGTACCATCTGTGATAAAGAATGTATTACGCTTCCTATCCGAGTAGCTGCCGCCAGTTCCGCACATATTCCTGGGGAATACCAAGATTTTGTTGATGTGTTTTCCAAGGGCAATGCGGATATTTTGCCTCCCCATAGGCCTTATGATTGTGCCATTGAGTTAATTCCTGGTGCCACGTTGCCTAAAGGAAGGTTATATGCATTGTCTGGTCCTGAAACTGTGGCCATGAATGAGTATGTGAAAGAAAGCCTTGGAAAAGGGTTTATCAGGCCATCTAAATCCCCTTTAAGTGCAGGTTTTTTCTTCGTAGAGAAGAAGGATGGTTCACTCAGACCCTGTATTGACTTTAGAGCTTTGAATAAAATCTCAGTAAAGAATACTTACCCTCTGCCGCTGATCTCTGTCCTCTTTGATCAGCTACGTTCGGCTGTTATTTTTTCTAAGATTAATCTGAGAGGAGCATATAACCTCATCAGAATCAAGTCAGGGGATGAGTGGAAAACGGCATTTAGTACTCAGTCAGGCCACTATGAGTATCTGGTCATGCCATTCGGCCTGTCTAATGCCCCGGCAGTTTTCCAGGATCTCATTAATGATGTGCTCCGTGAGTTTCTGGGAAGATTCGTCGTGGTCTATTTAGACGATATTTTGATATATTCTGACTCCGTAGTACAACATGTCACCCAGGTGCGTCAGGTGCTAAAGAAATTACGTGAAAATCACCTATATGCCAAGCTGGAGAAGTGTGAATTTCATGTCACGGAGGTATCCTTTTTAGGGTACATTATTTCCCCTCGGGGATTCCGAATGGAACCAAAAAAGCTCCAAGCCATCCTTAGTTGGGCGCAACCCACCAATTTAAAAGCAATTCAGCGCTTTTTAGGGTTTGCAAACTACTATAGAAGATTTATTCACTCTTTCTCTGACCTAGTTGCTCCCATTGTGGCACTCACTAAGAAGGGAGCGGATCCTACCAATTGGTCATGTGAAGCTGAGTTATCTTTTCAGGCCTTAAAACAAGCCTTTGTCTCAGCCCCTGTCCTTAGACATCCCAACCCAGAATTACCTTTCATTGTTGAGGTGGATGCCTCGGAAGTTGGAGTAGGGGCTATCCTTTCTCAGAAGGATCCAGATTCCCTTGAGTTACATCCTTGTGCCTTTATGTCCAGGAAATTCTCATCTGCAGAATCCAACTACGATGTTGGTAACCGGGAATTGCTGGCTATTAAATGGGCTTTCGAGGAGTGGAGACATTGGCTTGAAGGAGCGACCATACCATTTCAGTTTTGACTGATCACAAAAATCTTCAATACATTGAATCGGCTAAACGACTGAATGCCCGACAGGCTCGTTGGGCTTTATTTTTTACTCGTTTCAAATTCATTATCACCTTCAGACCAGGTTCCAAGAATACCAAGGCAGATGCCCTGTCACGCAGTTTCCTTCCGGTTCAAGACAACAGTCCTGTTACTCCCATACTTCCGCCTTCAGTCATTCAGGCAGGTCTCACACAGGATGTTTTTTCCCAATTAAAGCTGCGTCAACATCAAGCTCCGGGAAATACTCCTGCTGGTCGTCTTTTTGTTCCTGAGTTTTTGAGAGCAACTGTTTTGGCGGAATTTCATGATAGCAAAGTTGCAGGGCATCCGGGAATCACTAAGACTTTGGAATTAGTATCCCGCTCAGTATGGTGGCCTGGTCTTTCCAAAGACATTAAAGAGTTTGTTTTTTCGTGTCAGGTCTGTGCACAGCATAAAGTTCCCCGTTCTTTGCCTATTGGTCAACTTATGCCCTTGAAGGTTCCTCTTAGGCCATGGTCGCATATCTCCATGGATTTTGTGGTGGATCTCCCTCTGTCGGCCGGATGCCGGGTCATATGGGTGGTAGTGGACCGTTTTAGCAAGATGGCCCATTTTATTGCTCTCCCCCGATTGCCATCTGCCCAGGGATTGGCAGTCTTGTTCCTCCGTCATGTTTTCAGACTCCATGGGTTACCCACCGATATTGTTTCTGACAGGGGTCCACAATTCATTGCACAATTTTGGAAGTCTTTTTGTGCTTCGTTAAAGATGAAATTATCATTAACCTCCGGCTATCATCCACAATCCAATGGACAGACTGAGCGAGTTAACCAATCTCTAAAACAATATTTGCGTTTGTACTCGGCCAAACTCCAAAATGACTGGTCTGAGTTTCTTCCATTGGCGGAGTTTGCTTATAACAATGCCTGTCATTCTTCCACCAATGTGTCTCCATTTTTTGCAGTTTTTGGTTTCCACCCCAGAGCTAATTCATTTTTTCAACATTCCTCTGTCTCCTCTCTGGCCCTGACCTCTCATCTTAAACTTATTTGGAAAAAAGTGCACCTGGCTCTCAGAAAAGCAGCTTTCCGGGAAAAAAAATTTTCTGACAGGCTCTGGCGGCCGTGCACTTTTAAAGTAGGAGACAGGGTGTGGTTGTCGACTCGCAACATCAAACTTCAACAAACCTCAGCCAGATTGGGTCCTAGATTTATTGGACCATTTCTCATTATCAAAAAAAGTCAATCCAGTTGCTTTCCGGTTACGTTTACCAAAAACTTTACGGATCGGAAATACCTTCCATTGCTCATTGCTTAAACCATATGTTTCGTCCAGCAGATTTCCTCGTAAAAAATCTCAGGGGAGATCACCAGTTAATGTACAGGGTCAGCAAGAGTTCTTAGTTGAGAAAGTTCTCGATTCCAAGTTGTCCCGGGGTCGGATTTATTTTTTGGTGCATTGGAGAGGTTATGGGCCAGAGGAAAGGTCGTGGGTCCTGGATGAAGACCTTCATGCCCCAAAGCTCAAAAGGGCATTTTTTCGTGAATTTCCTCGGAAACCTGGCTTTAGGGGTTCCTTGACCCCTCCTCAAGGGGGGGGGTACTGTTAGGCGCCGGGGTCCGTTCGGCCGTGCGGCCCGGCGCCTAGCAACCAGGGACGCCGTGCGCGTTCAGCCGCCGGCTCCCTGGCAACGCTAAGACGCCGGGCGCACGGAGCCGCTCTGACCTTAGCAACGGGGACGCCACGTTCAGCCGCGTTCCCCGTTGCTGGGTCTATTCTCATTACCCTGATTATGTGCTGGCCGTGCAGCATGCAAGCTGCACGGCATTTCTATTTGATTGTCCTGTCTGGATCTTGATTGGAGGGTGCCTGAATAAAGGCACCCTCAGGACTTCTTACAGACGCCGGTGATAGCTTCCTGTTTGCCTGTGTCTGCTGCAGAGAGTTCCCAGTCCCGGTCTTTTCGGTTGTTCCTGTCCTCAGAGATCCTGTACTCGGAAGTTACCATCTGTTCCTGGAGTCTGACCGAGCACCTTTAACATCTGGTGGTGTTCGTGAGTCGCGGCGCAGCCGTGTGTTGCGGCTTGTCCGCTTCTGTTTATTATTTTGTTTAATTGTGTTCTGGAGCTTTGCGGAGGATTCCGCTTCCACAGATCCACTCTGGTGTCCGGCGGTGCCGGATAGGAGTGTCGGATCAGTGGATCCTTGGTTGTCCTTTTTCCTGGCGGCTAGTCCGCACATACCTTTTGATTTAGTTAGTTAGCTTGTAACCCCTGGCCTGGTTGCTTAGTCAGAGGGCCCCTTGTTATCACCCTGTCTCGGACTTCCCCTTGTCTCCCATTAAGACCTGCGGGGGCATCGGGGTTGGGCAGACATAATCCGCCCTTCGAACGCGGCTGCCATGGGCTCAAGCAACCATAGTCTCGCAGGGGATTTCTGATAACACGGGCGAGACAACGGAGTTAGGGCGCCAGGGGTTACTAGGCTATCCTGCTCCCACAACCAGCTTATTTTCCTGTACTCAGATCCCTGCCTTAAGATCTCCTCCGGTCTGGAGTACAGGAATCATAACAGGGGGATATTCGGCAGGTGGAAAACAGACATAGTGTACCGAAGAGCAGCGCTCCAATTTTTGCTCCATCCATCCTATCATATAACTCTGTGAACATGCGGGCAGGTAAAAAAAGACAGGTGATGCTGGGAAGTCTTGCAGCTGTAGGTGAGCTGTTTTTTCCTGGACTAGGAGACTATTATCAGTTTCAAGATCCTTGAAGAGTTTCTCTCATAGGGCTTTGACTGTCTCCAAAGTAATCAGATGTGCCCGCCAATGAGTGATGGTGGGTTAAAAATGCCTCCAACCCTGAAGGATGTAAATTATCCCCATAGGCAGGATTTGATACAAACCCTAAATGCTCACTGATCTCTGTAGTGAACATGGCATTGTACTCTAATTGGTGATTCCAGTGCATACTGTATGTGTCTCTGCTGGATATTTACAGATGTAGCCACGCTTATCTTTGTGCGATGCGTACGCCAGTGTGACTGTGACTAGAACGCGGGTGTGCATATGCATGCGCACGTCTATAGAAATTAATGGAGCAGTCGCCGGCTGCATTCAGACATTGTTCATCTTGAAATCTTAAATAATCTATTGATGAAGGGGACACAGGGTGATAAAACTTGTTGACTGCAACATATGGGCAACTGTAAACTGACAGTTTGGAAAGACTGTTACAAAAGGGACATCCCAGAATGCAAGTAGTTGAAGACAGTTTCTGTTATAATTTTATAACACCTTGTATTCTCTTTCTGTTTATTATTAAACCTCCATTTAAGTACTATCACACTTTTTGTGTTCTACTGTGCTTACTTTTGTAAATGACGGTGCCTACCAGTTTTATCACAAGAGAAAAGGTTAGAAATGCAGTATACTATACATGTTTCACAGTTTACAAAGTTTGAGCTGAAAAAATGGTCCATTTAAAAGTTTGAAGGTGTCACTTTACCTTACTTTGTCATTTTAAACATCATAGAGGAGATGGGGGGGGGGGGGCTGGTGGTGACATGATACGTTACTTAAGATGAAAACTCCTTTTCATCTCCAAATATGTCACTAAAATATGTAAACATTTTCTTCAATATAGTATAAAAGAAATAAATAATTATTGACTACTGTGGTGAAGGTGTATCGTGACAAATGGCACCATTGTGATAGGGTGGCCAATCCCTGGATCGGGATTGGTGGGTTCCAGGGATTTAGGCTAAAAATCGTCTGGGATTCAATCCCGGGATTCGAAGCTCCTATTCCGGGGATTGCGTGATTAGGCGGCCCTTTAATGCTGGGCAGCATTGAGCATCCTCAGGACGCTCTATGCTGCCCGCTCCCTCTCCCCAGCTCCCTCTGCGCAGCATGATTTCTGACTCTGAGGTCACATTGCGCAGTCACCAGCCTGTCACCCACCGCCTCCTCCCGGCTCTCCCTGCAGTCACCAGCTCATCTCCCGCCACCACCTCCCGGCTCCCCCTGCAGTCACCAGCCCATCACCCGCCACCTCCTCCAGGCTCCCTTTGCAGTCACCAGCCCGTCACCCGCCGCCTCCTCCCAGCTTTCCCTGCAGTCACCAGCCTGTCACCAACCGCCGAGTTTGAATGAAGATTTCCACCCCCCACCCCTGCAGTTTGGTGAGTTATGTCTGCGGGGCGGGGTGAGGCGGGTGGGGAAGGGCAGGGCATGGGAGGTGGGTGGACACACAGTATAAAAGCCAATCCCGTGTATCCCGGAAATCCCGGGATTGACCATTTTTTAATCCCAATTCCCAGGATTGAAAAAAATGGCCCGGGATTGGCACACCATGTGCTATTGATGTGAGAGGTGAAAGTTGACTACGAAGGTGCATGAGGGCCGACTGATGCACTGCTATGGGGCAGCTCACCGTCAGAATGATCCTGAATGCTAAATCAACAGTTCAGCCCATCTAGCTGCTGTCTGTGCTGTTCGCGGCGGTTACTCTGGCTATTAGCTGTTCGTCATAATAATGTGACTCGACCGTGTATATTAAGAGATATATAAAGGAAATCTGTAAATACAACTGTGAATGCCAAATTGCTTTCTCACAAATATTTAAAATGCCCGCTCTAATATATATTGCAGATGCCAGGCGCATCTTATTACCATATACGATAAAAGTGCGCTGTACATCGCAAAACACTGCATCCCATAAGAGAAAACAATACACCCACACATTATCTGAGTTCCAAAGCTCTTTGATGTGTATATTTGTTATTAAAAGGATATGGATTCAATATATTACAATATACAGTATACCTATAGTTACAACTCATACAGTAAGCAGTTAATACATACAGTTACAGTTACATACAGTTACAGTTACATACAGTTACAGGCCAGCAATACAATAACATTCCCTCAATGCTTATGTCTCTCTCTCTCTCTAAAATCATGCTGGGACTCCATCTTACGCTGAGACCAAAACAGGAACTGATCTGCCAGCAACTCCTTCATCCTCTAAGACAGAACAGCAACTGGCTTCCTGTGTGATCAGCAATGTGTTATCTAGTTTTTTGGGGGAGGGGACTTACTCATTCATGATGAGTAACTAGTCTCTTTGTATATGCTAAACAGGTTCAGCCTTGGGGACATCCAAAGGGGCTGGCCTGAGCTTCCTGTCCACTACCTGTTTGGAATAGCTATTGTTCTAATATAATTGATTTTAGCTTACATACATTTAATCATAATTATTTGTAAGTATCAAATGAATCTACACATTAATCTGGTTGCTTTAATAGTAAATATGACCGGTCTATCTTGCTTCGTTCAAATAATACACATACATGACATAACTTCATTATATAATTTTAAATCATCATGATGTCTGGCGCTTGATATTATTATAGTTATGTACTGTATGAAATAAGTGTTGAATCCATCTCTGTGGCATGTCCGTGTAAATGCGTGTGTTACCATATATTGCTGTGCTCGCTGCGCGTATTTGCAAGTATAGCGAGTCATATGTGTGTAGTTTGTATGTTCTTTTTATGTAATATTTTTGACTTCGACACAACTAATGTTATCTACCTAGAGCTTTATGTCTAGGTCAACTAGTAAAAATCCACAAACACAAATGTAAAAGTTTCTGCAGCTTGTTAGAACTAGATATATGAAACAAGGCTGTGATCACAGAGCAGGTTTATTTACTGTTTTATGTGCCAGTTCCAATTCCTGATTGCAAATTTAATAGACACAATAAAATGGAGCTGCTAAAGATATGGAAATAGAGAAAAGTTTGCACTCTGCTAATGAGATTACACATACAGAAAATAATTGGAGTTGTGTCAGTGTGTGACACATAAAGGGCTAGTTTCCTTAATACTGGATCAATCTATATCATGCATTAGGTCTAATGTCCCTTTAAAGGGCTCTACTTTGAAAAACAATAGAAATACACAGAAATGATCAAAGTACTAATATACATAGAGAGTAATGATCACCAGAATTACTCATTTTAATTAGATATTTATTGAAGGTCAGTAACTTGAATATACATCTCTATGCAAAAGCAATGTAGGAGAGTAGTTTAGCTGTCAGTAAAGAGATAACTGATTATATAATGTCCTCATTGTCAGTGTTACACAGGGAGTATGGCACTGGGCTCTGATACCACCAACCGGCGCCACACCACTAGAGGAGAGGACGCTGACGTCCCCATTTCCCACCTATTACAGTCAGAGGCAAAGTGATGGGTTCCCTAGTGCAGGGGCAAATGCAAGATTTTTAAGGGTGGGGGTTACCATGTATATATGTATATATAATTATACCATCTATTTAAATGTTCAGCCAGCTGGGTGCTTCCTGAATTAGTCACCACTGTCCTGTGATAACGTCAATATAAATCCAATTGCGAGGGTCACTTCTCCTCATTAGGGAGGCCAATCCCGGGCCGTTTTTTCAATCCCGGGATTCGGGATTGAAAAACGCTCAATCCCGGGATTCCCGGGATTGCAGTAGGGAGCAGGGAAAGTGGGAGTGGAGGGCAGTGGAAAAGAGTGTAGGGAGCACGGAGGCTGTAGGGAGCAGCGCTGGAGGGTGGTTGTAGTGTAGGGACTAGGGAGCAGGGCTGGTGGGTGTAGTGTAGGGACTAGGGAGCAGGGCTGGTGGGTGTAGTGTAGGGACTAGGGAGCAGCGCTGGTGGGTGTAGTGTAGGGACTAGGGAGCAGCGCTGGTGGGTGTAGTGTAGGGACTAGGGAGCAGCGCTGGAGGGTGGGTGTAGTGTAGGGACTAGTAGGGAGCAGCGCTGGAGGGTGGGTGTAGTGTAGGGACTAGGGAGCAGCACTGGAGGGTGTAGGTAGCGGAGCGGGAGGGGGGCTGAAGCGAGCACCACAGTGAGGGAGGGTTGGTGTCAGAAAAACTACACTTACTATTAGACGGGCGGCGGGTGGCAGGCGGCAGCCATGGACAAGACGCGCTGAGTGCGCCGGAGGACTTTCAAATTGTAGTGCTAGCCATCAGCCAGTCAGAACGGGCAGTCCGGCAGCCAATCAGGAGCCGCTGCGGCCGCTTCCCTGATTGGCCGCCAGTCCACCAGCTGTGATTGGCTGGTGGCCGGCGCTACATTTGAAATGCCGCCGCGGTCTGTGTACATGGCTGCCGCCCGCCTAATACTACCGCCCGCCTAATAGTAAGTGTTAGTTACACCAACCCTCCCTCGCTGCTGCGTTGCACATGCGCAATGCAATCCCGTGAATCTCGGGATTGGAGGCTCCAGTCTCGGGATTCAAATCCCGGCATTTTTGGGCCTAAATCCTGGGATCCCGCCGATCCCGATCCCGGGATTGGCCTCCCTACTCCTCATCAATAATTATTTACATGAATTTTATTATTTTATCACCACTCAGTGTGAACTCACCATGTAACTGACATGCAGCAGGTTATCACAAGTCTAACTTCAATAATTCCATAAAGTTAATATAATAGCCATTTAAAAGACCGATGACTTCAGCATAACTTCAAGCATGTACAAACAATCCATATACAGTGCATCCAGAAAGTATTCACAGCGCTTCACTTTTTCCACATTTTGTTAGGTTACAGCCTTATTCCAAAATGCAATAAATTCATTTTTCCCTCAAAATTCTACACACAATACCCCATAATGACATCGTGAAAGCAGTTTTTTTGAGATTTTTGCAAATGTATTAAAAATAGAAAAACTAAGAAATCACATGTACATAAATATTCACAGCCTTTGCCATGAAGCCCATGAAGCTCAAAACTGAACTCAGGTGCATCCTGTTTCCACTGATCATCCTTGAGATGTTCCTACAGCTTAATTGGAGTTGAGTCCACCTGTGGTAAATTCAGTCGATTGGACATGATTTGGAAAGGCACACACCTGTCTATATAAGGTCCCACACTTGACAGTGCATGTCTGAGCACAAACCAAGCATGATGTCAAAAGAAATGTTCGGTAGACCTTTGAGACAGGATTGCCTCGAGGCACAAATCTGGGGAAGGGTACAAAAAATATCTGCTGCTTTGAAGGTCCCAATGAGCACAGTGGCCTCCATCATCCATAAATGGAAGAAGTTCTGAACCACCAGGACTCTTCCTAGAGCTGGCCGGCCATCTAAACTTAGCAATCGAGGGAGAAGGGCCCTAGTCAGGGAGTTGATCAAGAACCCAATGGTCACTCTATCAGAGCTACAGCATTCCTCTGTGGAGAGAGGAGAACCTTCCAGAAGGATAACCATCTCTGCAGCAATCCACCAAGCAGGCCTGTATGGTAGAGTGGCTAGATGGAAGCCACTTCTTAGTAAAAAGCACATTTGCAGCCCACCCGGAGTTTGCCAAAATGCACCTGAAGGACTCTCAAACCATGAGAAACAAAATTCCCTGGTCTGATGAGACAAAGATGAGACAAAGATTGAACTCTTTGGCGTGAATGCCAGGCAGGGCATACAGCGCAGGATGACCTGGAGCGCAATCAGCTGCCAGCACAATCTACAGCACACACTCCACACAGGTGCTATCAGCTCCGCTCCAACCCCCCTCCCCAAGACGGAGCTCTTTGTGCAGATGCGGGAGGTCGCGCATCGCGAGTAATGCCCCCCCCCCGCGTCATGGTAACAGAGTGAGCGCTCTCCTCCTCTCACAGCCAAGCCGGAGCGAGGCTGCGATTAATGTCCGCCCCCCTCCCTCTGCCAGCGCAGCCCTGGATTAATTCTCTCTCCTCCGCCAGCGCAGTTGTCTGAGCGGCAAGATGAGCCTTCCACTGCGCTGCATGGACACAGCCCCACAGAGGCAGCCAGGCTCAGATGGAGAGTCGGTCGGGTCGGGTTGTTAATCACTTATTTAGTGGTAGCCTGTGTAGTGTGTATATATATATATATATATATTTATATGTATATATATATATATATTATGTATGTGTATATATATATTTATATATATATATATGTGTGTGTGTGTGTGTATATATATATATATATATATATATGTGTGTGTATATATATATATGTGTGTGTGTGTATATATATATATATATATATATATATATATATATAAAATCTAAATCAGCAGGTCTGACACTCCTGTAGTACTGTATAGTAGTTACACTATAAGAAGTCCCTGGAGTGCCGCTGGGGCGTATATGTATATACACAAGGTGTGTATATATATATATATATATATATATATATATATATATGTGTGTTTATTGTACTGTATATTGGGTGTAATTGTACGTACAGCAAGGTGTATATATTTTTTTATTAGTGAGAGGTATGTATGTTTTTTAGTGGGTATGTGCAGTGCCGTACCTACCTGTGTGCCAGGTGTGCGTGGCACACAGCGCAGTTGCCCTGAGGGCGCATGACCAGCGGCTTGTAATGAGTCAAATTGACTCATTACAAGCCGCCTGTGCTGTGCGCGCCCGTGCGCCGTGCTGGAGGAGATCAGCAGCGCCGGAGGCAAGGGAGGAGGGGGACTGGAGCAACAGCAGCGCTATGTAATTGGTAGTAGCGCCGCTGCAGCAGTCCCCTCTCCTTCCGTATTGGCTGCCCGGCGCTGCTGTGAATGCTGGGATGCGCTTCCCTCATCCCAGCATTCACAGCGGCGGCCAGCCAATGCGGAAGGAGAGGGGACCGCTGCAGCGGCACCACTACCAATTACATAGTGCTGCTGCGGCTCCAGTCCCCCTCCCTCCTCCTCCTTCTCCCCTGCGGCTGCCCGGTATCTGCCAGTACGAGGAGCCTGGCTGCCAGCGCGGAAAGATGGTAAGTATCTCTCTCTCTCTCTCTATTCTGTCTGCCACAATGTGTAAAAAGGGGGACTGGCTGCCATAATGTGTAAAAAGGGGGACGCTGGCTGCCGTAATGTGTAAAAAGGGGGACACTGTCTGCCGTAATGTGTAATAAGGGGGACGCTGTCTGCCGTAATGTGTAAAAAAAGGGGACTCTGCCGTAATGTGTAAAAAAGGGGGGACGCTGTCTGCCGTAATGTGTAAAAAGGGTACTCTGTCTGCTGTAATGTGTAAAAAAAGGGGACTCTGCCGTAATGTTTTAAAAAAATAAATAAGTGGACTCTGTCTGCCGTAATGTGTAAAAAAGGGGACTCTGCCGTACTGTGTAAAAAAAAGGGGGGGACTCTGTCTGCCGTAATGTGTAAAAAAGGGGACTCTGTCTGCCGTAATGTGTAAAAAGGGTACTCTGTCTGCTGTTATGTGTAAAAAGGGGACGCTGTCTGCCGTAAGGTGTAAAAGGGGCTCTACCTGGTGTAGTGGCGCTACCGTGCGGTGTAATTTGAATAATGGAGACTACTGTGCACCATTATATGAATTGGTATTATTTTGTGGCCACACCCCTTTCCCATGATGCCACACCCCTATATTTTTTGAGCGCGCCTACAGTGCGCACTGCCGCTAGTTTGCGTTAAGGAGGGGGGGCGCCGATGCCGTTTCTTGCACACAGCGCTAAAATGTCTAGTTACGGCACTGATGCCAGGCGTCATATTTGGAGGAAACCAGGCACCGCTCATCACCAGGCCAATACTATCCATACAGTGAAGCATGGTGGTGGCACATCATGCTGTGGGGATGTTTATCAGCTGCAGGAACTGGGAGACTAGTCAGGATAGAGGGAAAGATGAATGCAGCAATGTACAGAGACATCCTGGATGAAAGCCTGCTCCAGAGTGCTCTTGATCTCAGACTGGGGCGACGGTTCATCTTTCAGCAGGACAACGACCCTAAGCACACAGCCAAGATATCAAAGGAGTGGCTTCAGGACAACGCTGTGAATGTCCTTGAGTGGCCCAGCCAGAGCCCAGACTTGAATCCAATTGAACATCTCTGGAGAGATCTAAAAATGGCTGTGCACCGACGCTTCCCATCCAACCTGATGGAACTTGAGAGGTGCTGCAAAGAGGAATGGGCAAAACTACCCAAAGATAGGTGTGCCAAGCTTGTGGCATCATATTCGAAAATACTTGAGGCTGTAATTGCTGCCAAAGGTGCATCAACAAAGTATTGAGCAAAGGCTGTGAATACTTATGTACATGTGATTTCTTAGTTTTTTATTTTTAATAAATTTGGAAAAATCTCAAAAAAATGTTTTTCACGTTGTCATTATGGGGTATTGTGTGTAGAATTTTGAGGGAAAAATTAATTTATTCCATTTTGGAATAAGGTTGTAACATCACAAAATGTGGAATACTTATAATGCCTGTCGACTTTGATTCCCTTATTGGGCTGTTCAAGACTAGCAGCCTTGCATCTTAGTGAGTGACCTTCAGCAGCATGTCAGAAAGGCATGTATATATATGTATATGGCCAGATATGGATAAGAATGCATGATAATGCTCTTAAAATGCTTTTGTTAATCTACAATAGTGAACAAAAGGTGTTACATATAAAATGCTTATAAAGCCTTTATATCCTTATTGGAAATAAAGTGCTAATTCAGTTGAGAGAGATATCATAATTGTTTATGATGATCAATTTCATAATAAAACAAAAATACCTAAAAGTACAAAGATTACTTAGTTTACAGTACACATAAAAAGTATCAGCATAGTATGCTTGTCTTAGTTCAATATAGGAGGTCCACAGCAGGCAAGAAACTCCCAGTGTTTCCCTCAGACTTCATCAAGGGGGTATTGCATATTAAACTAAATATTCCTTGTACTTTTAGGTATTTTTGTTTTGTTAAGGTATTGTGTGTTATAATTACTTATTGATATATTTTGGCTTTACGATTTTCCTTGAAATTGAATTAGCAGTTTATTTCCAATAAGGACATATAGGTTTCATAAGCACCGTTCATATGCACACATTTTTTTTCACTATTGTAGAGTAACAAAAGCATTTGGAAAACACTATCACTATTAATCTACAACCCCCATAATATATATATTAGTGATGAGCGGGTTCGGTTTCTCGGAAACCGAACCCCCCCGAACTTCACCCATTTTACACGGGTCCGAGGCAGGTTCGAACCTTCCCGCCTTGCTCGGCTAACCCGAGCGCGCCCGAACGTCATCATCCCGCTGTCGGATTCTCGCGAGATTCGGATTCTATATAAGCAGCCGCGCGTCGCCGCCATTTTCACTTGTGCATTGTAGATGATAGGTAGAGGACGTGGCTGGCGTCCTCTCCGTTTATTCACTTTATTGTTGAACTTGATTGCTTAATTGTGGGGAGGACTGGGGAGCAGCTGTTAGGAGGAGTACAGTGCAGAGTTTTGCTGATCAGTGACCACCAGTCCGTTCTCTGCCTGAAAAAAATGCTCCATATCTGTGCTCAGTGTGCTGCATAATAATATATCTGTGCTCACACTGCTTAATTGTGGGGACTGGTGAGCAGCTGTATTATATAACAGGAGTACAGTGCAGAGTTTTGCTGACAGTGACCACCAGTATACGTTGTCTGCCTGAAAAACACTCCATATCTGTGCTCAGTGTGCTGCTTTATTGTGGGGACTGGGGACCACCAGTATAATTAATATTATATAGGAGGAGTACAGTGCAGAGTGACCACCAGTATACTATATATAGCAGTACGATACGGAAGGCCACTGCTGTGCCTACCTCTGTGTCGTCATTAAGTATACTATCCATCTACATTCTATACCTGTGGTGCATTTTAGTTTTGCAGTTTGCCGACACAGAGTCCACCAGTATACTATATATAGCAGTACGATACGGAAGGCCACTGCTGTGCCTACCTCTGTGTCGTCATTAAGTATACTATCCATCTACATTCTATACCTGTGGTGCATTTTAGTTTTGCAGTTTGCCGACACAGTGACCACCAGTATACTATATATAGCAGTACGATACGGAAGGCCACTGCTGTGCCTACCTCTGTGTCGTCATTAAGTATACTATCCATCTACATTCTATACCTGTGGTGCATTTTAGTTTTGCAGTTTGCTGACACAGTGACCACCAGTATACTATATATAGCAGTACGATACGGAAGGACACTGCTGTGCCTACCTCTGTGTCGTCATTAAGTATACTATCCATCTACATTCTATACCTGTGGTGCATTTTAGTTTTGCAGTTTGCCGACACAGTGTCCACCGGTATACTATATATAGCAGTACGATACGGAAGGCCACTGCTGTGCCTACCTCTGTGTCGTCATTAAGTATACTATCCATCTACATTCTATACCTGTGGTGCATTTTAGTTTTGCAGTTTGCCGACACAGTGATCACCAGTATACTATATATAGCAGTACGATACGGAAGGCCACTGCTGTGCCTACCTCTGTGTCGTCATTAAGTATACTATCCATCTACATTCTATACCTGTGGTGCATTTTAGTTTTGCAGTTTGCCGACACAGTGATCACCAGTATACTATATATAGCAGTACGATACGGAAGGCCACTGCTGTGCCTACCTCTGTGTCGTCATTAAGTATACTATCCATCTACATTCTATACCTCGTTCCTGTCCCCTCACCACCTCCCCACTTGACCCTATCCTCTCCCGCCTCCTCCGCTACCTCTCTTTTTCTGCTTGTTCCCATCTTTCCCACCTTCTCAATCTCTCCCTATCATCAGGCACTGTCCCCTCTGCCTTCAAGCATGCACTCATCTCTCCTATTCTTAAAAAACCTACCCTTGATCCAAACACTCTCTCCAACTACCGACCCATCTCTCTCCTCCCTTTTGCCTCCAAACTCCTTGAGCGTATTGTCTACAACCGCCTTACTTCCTTTCTTTCCTCACACTCACTGCTTGACCCATTCCAATCTGGCTTCCGTCCTCTCCACTCCACTGAAACTGCCCTTACAAAAGTATGCAATGACCTCCATGCTGCTAAATCTAAGGGACACTACTCTCTACTTATTCTACTTGATCTCTCTGCTGCTTTTGACACTGTGGACCATCCTCTCCTACTGCAAATCCTTCACTCCATTGGTCTGCGTGACACTGCCCTCTCTTGGTTGTCGTCCTACCTTTCTAACCGTTCATTCTCTGACTCCTCTCATGACTCCACCTCCCCCTCACTTCCACTAACTGTAGGGGTACCCCAAGGTTCTGTCCTTGGTCCTCTTCTCTTCTCTCTCTATACGTCCTCACTAGGTAAGCTCATTAGTTCTTTTGGTTTCCAATATCATCTTTATGCTGATGACACTCAAATCTATCTTTCCTCTCCAGACCTCTCCCCTACTCTCCTCACTCGTATCTCCAACTGTCTCTCTGCTATCTCTTCCTGGATGTCCCAGCGCTTTCTTAAACTTAACATGTCTAAGACCGAGCTGATCATCTTCCCTTCCTCCCGCATAACCTCACCTCCTACAATCTCATTATCTATTGATGACACTACTATCTCCTCTACCCCCCAAGTGCGCTGTCTTGGAGTAATCCTTGACTTCTCCCTCTCCTTCAAACCTCACATTCAGCACCTCTCACAAACCTGCCGTTTTCATCTAAAAAATATTTCCAGGATCAGACCCTTTCTGACCCAGGATGCTACTAAGACTCTTATCCACTCACTGGTCATCTCCAGACTGGACTACTGTAATCTCCTCCTGACTGGCATTCCTGACAAATACCTCTCTCCACTCCAATCTATCCTCAATGCTGCTGCCCGGCTCATTTTCCTCACCAAACGCACTACGTCCACCTCTCCTCTCTTACTAGACCTTCACTGGCTCCCCTTCCCTTTCAGAATCCATTTCAAGCTTCTCATACTTGCTTACAAAGCCCTCACCCACTCCTCTCCCATCTACATCTCTGATCTTATCTCGCTTTACACTCCCACCCGTCCTCTTCGCTCTGCTAATGCTCGCCGACTCTCCTGCCTACGGATTACTTCCTCCCACTCCTACCTCCAAGATTTTTCACGCGCTGCACCACTTCTCTGGAATTCCCTACCTCTCCCCCTCAGACTCTCCACCTCTCTACAAAACTTCAAACGGGCTCTCAAGACCCACTTCTACACCAAACCCAGCCAAATCTCATCCTAAACCTCTGTTCCACGCTCTCTATGTACCCCATCTGTCTCACCCCTGTCTGTCTACCCCTCCCCGTTAGAATGTAAGCTCTCACGAGCAGGGCCCTCTTCCCTCATGTGCTTACCCTTTTCTTCCTTTAATAATCTTCAACTGCACCAAATCCAGCAGTCTTCTGCCACCTGATACTTATTCCAGTGTCATCTGCTGATGTAGCTATGTTTATTTACCCTGTACTTGTCCTATATTGTCGTCAACTGTAAGTTGCTGTTTTCTTGTTTGATTATTTGTTTATGTACTCTGTAATTGGGCGCTGCGGAACCCTTGTGGCGCCATATAAATAAAGGATAATAATAATAAATAATACCTGTGGTGCATTTTAGTTTTGCAGTTTGCCGACACAGTGTCCACCAGTATACTATATATAGCAGTACGATACGGAAGGCCACTGCTGTGCCTACCTCTGTGTCGTCATTAAGTATACTATCCATCTACATTCTATACCTGTGGTGCATTTTAGTTTTGCAGTTTGCCGACACAGTGACCACCAGTATACAATATATAGCAGTACGATACGGAAGGACACTGCTGTGCCTACCTCTGTGTCGTCATTAAGTATACTATCCATCTACATTCTATACCTGTGGTGCATTTTAGTTCTGCAGTTTGCCGACACAGTGACCACCAGTATACTATATATAGCAGTACGATACGGAAGGCCACTGCTGTGCCTACCTCTGTGTCGTCATTTAGTATACTATCCATCTACATTCTATACCTGTGGTGCATTTTTGTTTTGCAGTTTGCCGACACAGTGTCCACCAGTATACTATATATAGCAGTACGATATGGAAGGCCACTGCTGTGCCTACCTCTGTGTCGTCATTAAGTATACTGTCCATCTGCATTCTATACCTGTGGTGCATTTTAGTTTTGCAGTTTGCCGACACAGTGACCACCAGTATACTATATATAGCAGTACGATACGGAAGGCCACTGCTGTGCCTACCTCTGTGTCGTCATTAAGTATACTATCCATCTACATTCTATACCTGTGGTGCATTTTAGTTTTGCAGTTTGCCGACACAGTGACCAATAGTATACTATATATAGCAGTACGATACGGAAGGCCACTGCTGTGCCTACCTCTGTGTCGTCATTAAGTATACTATCCATCTACATTCTATACCTGTGGTGCATTTTAGTTGTGCGCTGTATATATAGTAGTTGCTATTGATACTGGCATATAATTCCACACATTAAAAAATGGAGAACAAAAATGTGGAGGGTAAAATAGGGAAAGATCAAGATCCACTTCCACCTCGTGCTGAAGCTGCTGCCACTAGTCCTGGCCGAGACGATGAAATGCCATCAACGTCGTCTGCCAAGGCCGATGCCCAATGTCATAGTAGAGAGCATGTAAAATCCAAAAAACAAAAGTTCAGTAAAATGACCCAAAAATCTAAATTGAAAGCGTCTGATGAGAAGCGTAAACTTGCCAATATGCCATTTACGACACGGAGTGGCAAGGAACGGCTGAGGCCCTGGCCTATGTTCATGGCTAGTGGTTCAGCTTCATATGAGGATGGAAGCACTCATCCTCTCGCTAATAAAATAAAAAGACTTAAGCTGGCAAAAGCACAGCAAAGAACTGTGCGTTCTTCTAAATCACAAATCCCCAAGGAGAGTCCAATTGTGTCGGTTGCGATGCCTGACCTTCCCAACACTGGACAGGAAGAGCTTGCGCCTTCCACCATTTGCACGCCCCCTGCAAGTGCTGGAAGGAGCACCCGCAGTCCAGTTCCTGATAGTCAAATTGAAGATGTCACTGTTGAAGTACACCAGGATGAGGATATGGGTGTTGCTGGCGCTGGGGAGGAAATTGACAAGGAGGATTCTGATGGTGAGGTGGTTTGTTTAAGTCAGGCACCCGGGGAGACACCTGTTGTCCGTGGGACGAATATGGCCATTGACATGCCTAGTCAAAATACAAAAAAAAATCAGCTCTTCGGTGTGGAATTATTTCAACACAAATGCGGACAACAGGTGTCAAGCCGTGTGTTGCCTTTGTCAAGCTGTAATAAGTAGGGGTAAGGACGTTAACCACCTCGGAACATCCTCCCTTATACGTCACCTGCAGCGCATTCATCATAAGTCAGTGACAAGTTCAAAAACTTTGGATGACAGCGGAAGCAGTCCACTGACCACTAAATCCCATCCTCTTGTAACCAAGCTCCTGCAAACCACACCACCAACTCCCTCAGTGTCAATTTCCTCCTTACCCAGGAAAGCCAATAATCCTGCAGGCCATGTCACTGGCAAGTCTGACGAGTCCTCTCCTGCCTGGGATTCCTCCGATGCATCCTTGAGTGTAACGCCTACTGCTGCTGGCGCTGCTGTTGTTGCTGCTGGGAATCGATCGTCATCCCAGAGGGGAAGTCGGAAGACCACTTGTACTACTTCCAGTAAGCAATTGACTGTCCAACAGTCCTTTGCGAGGAAGATGAAATATCACAGCAGTCATCCTGCTGCAAAGCAGATAACTCAGGCCTTGGCAGCCTGGGCGGTAAGAAATGTGGTTCCGGTATTCATCATTAATTCAGAGGCAACTATAGACTTGATTGAGGTACTGTGTCCCCGGTACCAAATACCATCTAGGTTCCATTTCTCTAGGCAGGCGATACCGAAAATGTACACAGACCTCAGAAAAAGACTCACCAGTGTCCTAAAAAATGCAGTTGTACCCAATGTCCACTTAACCACGGACATGTGGACAAGTGGAGCAGGGCAGACTCAGGACTATATGACTGTGACAGTCCACTGGGTAGATGTTTTGCCTTCCGCAGCAAGAACAGCAGCGGCGGCACCAGTAGCAGCATCTCGCAAAGGCCAACTCGTTCCTAGGCAGGCTACGCTTTGTATCACCGCTTTCCATAACAGGCACACAGCTGAAAACCTCTTACGGGAACTGAGGAAGATCATCGCAGAATGGCTTACCCCAATTGGACTCTCCTGGGGATTTGTGACATCGGACAACGCCAGCAATATTGTGCGTGCATTACATCTGGGCAAATTCCAGCACGTCCCATGCTTTGCACATACCTTGAATTTGGTGGTGCAGAATTATTTAAAAAACGACAGGGGCGTGCAAGAGATGCTGTCGGTGGCCCGAAGAATTGCGGGCCACTTTCGGCATTCAGGCACCGCGTACAGAAGACTGGAGCACCACCAAACATTCCTGAACCTGCCCTGCCATCATCTGAAGCAAGAGGTGGTAATGAGGTGGAATTCAACCCTCTATATGCTTCAGAGGATGGAGGAGCAGCAAAAGGCCATTCAAGCCTATACATCTGGCCACGATATAGGCAAAGGAGGGGGAATGCACCTGACTCAAGCGCAGTGGAGAATGATTTCAACGTTGTGCAAGGTTCTGCAACCCTTTGAACTTGCCACATGTTAAGTCAGTTCAGACACTGCCAGCATGAGTCAGGTCATTCCCCTCATCAGGCTTTTGCAGAAGAAGCTGAAGACATTGAAGGAGGAGCTAAAACAGAGCGATTCCGCTAGGCATGTGGGACTTGTGGATGGAGCCCTTAATTCGCTTAACCAGGATTCACGGGTGGTCAATCTGTTGAAATCAGAGCACTACATTTTGGCCACCATGCTCGATCCTAGATTTAAAACCTACGTTGTATCTCTCTTTCCGGCAGACACAAGTCTGCAGAGGTTCAAAGACCTGCTGGTGAGAAAATTGTCAAGTCAAGCGGAACGTGACCCGTCAACATCTCCTCCTTCACATTCTTTCGCAACTGGGGGTGCGAGGAAAAGGCTAAGAATTCCGAGACCACCCGCTGGCGGTGATGCAGGGCAGTCTGGAGCGAGTGCTGACATCTGGTCCGGACTGAAGGACCTGCCAACAATTACTGACATGTCGTCTACTGTCACTGCATATGATTCTCTCACCATTGAAAGAATGGTGGAGGATTATATGAGTGACCGCATCCAAGTAGGCACGTCAGACAGTCCGTACGTATACTGGCAGGAAAAAGAGGCAATTTGGAGGCCCTTGCACAAACTGGCTTTATTCTACCTAAGTTGCCCTCCCTCCAGTGTGTACTCCGAAAGAGTGTTTAGTGCAGCCGCTCACCTTGTCAGCAATCGGCGTACGAGGTTACTTCCAGAAAATGTGGAGAAGATGATGTTCATTAAAATTAATTATAATCAATTCCTCCATGGAGACATTCACCAGCAGCAATTGCCTCCAGAAAGTACATGGGGACCTGAGATGGTGGATTCCAGTGGGGACGAATTAATAATCTGTGAGGAGGGGGATGTACACAGTGAAAGGGGTGAGGAATTGGAGGATGATGATGAGGTGGACATCTTGCCTCTGTAGAGCCAGTTTGTGAGAGATTGCTTCTTTTTTGGTGGGGGCCCAAACCAACCAGTCATTTCAGTCACAGTCATGTGGCAGACCCTGTCACTGAAATGATGGGTTCGTTAAAGTGTGCATGTCCTGTTTATACAACATAAGTGTGGGTGGGAGGGCCCAAGGACAATTCCATCTTGCACCTCTTTTTTCTTTCATTTTTCTTTGCATCATGTGCTGTTTGGTTACTATTTTTTTGAAGTGCTATCCTGCCTGACACTGCAGTGCCACTCCTAGATGGGCCAGGTTTTTGTGTCGGACACTTGTGTCGCTTAGCTTAGCCATCCAGCGACCTTGGTGCGCCTCTTTTTTTCTTTGCATCATGTGCTGTTTTGGGACTATTTTTTTGAAGTGCCATCCTGCCTGACACTGCAGTGCCACTCCTAGATGGGCCAGGTGTTTGTGTCGGCCACTTGTGTCGCTTAGCTTAGTCACACAGCGACCTTGGTGCGCCTCTTTTTTTCTTTGCATCATGTGCTGTTTGGGGACTATTTTTTTGAAGTGCCATCCTGCCTGACACTGCAGTGCCACTCCTAGATGGGCCAGGTGTTTGTGTCGGCCACTTGTGTCGCTTAGCTTAGCCATCCAGCGACCTCGGTGCAAATTGTAGGACTAAAAATAATATTGTGAGGTGTGAGGTGTTCAGAATAGACTGAAAATGAGTGTAAATTATGGTTATTGAGGTTAATAATACTATGGGATCAAAATGACCCCCAAATTCTATGATTTAAGCTGTTTTTTAGGGTTTTTTGAAAAAAAACACCCGAATCCAAAACACACCCGAATCCGACAAAAAATTTTCGGTGAGGTTTTGCCAAAACGCGTCCGAATCCAAAACACGGCCGCGGAACCGAACCCAAAACCAAAACACAAAACCCGAAAAATGTCCGGTGCACATCACTAATATATATATATATATGCACACACATCCGCATATATAAATCTGTAACATATATACAGTATATATATATATATATATATATATATACATACATACATACATACAGTATGTCACATTTTCAGCCAGTGTCGGACTGGGGCATGAAGGGCCCACCGGGAGAATGTGATGGTAGGGTCCCATGTTTCCAGAGGGGGAGTGGCCAGCTTGGATAACCATTGGAGAGTGTATAGTCTGGGCCCCTTGATAAATATATTTAGTAAATACTGCTAGATTAATAGCATCAGTGGGCTGCAGAGAATACACTTTAGTCCTGTGTATCATGAGGTAACATATGTATAGTGTATAATTAGTGCAGAGTCTGGAACCTGAACCCTAGAGGAAGGGGTGGGGCCCCAGGCAGTGGGGCCCACGGGGGTTTCCCCTATTCTCCTGTGGGCCAGCCCAACCCTGCATTCAGGACACACTTACGCTGCAGCAGATTCAAGTTGTAGATGTTGACAGGACTGGGCACCATGTAATTAGCAAAATGTGGAATTATGGAATGTGGCAAATTGACTTTGCGCCCTCCCCACTAACCCGTGAACTATAGCATTTTGCCGCAAGCAGGTGGAGTCTACTTACAATGATGCTTGTGTCCATCAGGGGTAGGGGCTGTTTTTCTGGGTACTCAGAAATCCCCCCTGCATGCACCACTGCCAGAGTTTACATCTTCCTGGAGGGGTTTTATTGTGGATTTGTAGAGAGTGAATAAAGAGATCTATTAAACTGGTTCTTCTGTCAGTTGCTTGCCTGTGAATTACTATCACAAGTTTATAGGTTACTTGTGAGCATGCAAGACTTTACCCTATATCACAGATCTCATTATTAGGAAACAATAAAACTGTGTGAGCTGTGATATATGACATAAGCTGAAGGAGTGAGTGCAAGAGATCACACTGTATGTTCCAAGTACAATAATACAGCTGTTAATGTTAAGGTTAATAGATCTATTGAAGTTCCATAGCTTCCAGGCTGTGACCTTGTGTTTCTCCCAGTTGGAACCATGTTTCTGCTGATGCCACACAAGCAGCACATTGCTTGTACCTCTAGCAGAGAAAGGATAATATTTGTATTTATGCAAATAGCCCTTTCCATACACAGCAGCAGTTGTTAGAGACATTTTGCTGTATGCTATCACCCCTAGGCAGGGAGTACAGTGTGCAGCAGGTGATGGTCTTATGATAAGGGCTTGTTTGGAAATAGCCAGTAACAGGGAACAAATTGTTTCAGAAAACAGAGAAAGTTTTATATAACTTAGATAATCTAATTACATTTCATATTCAAGTCTATTTTCTAAGAAAACATACAGACAAATAAACTTTTATTAGGGAGCAATCTTTGATATTTAGAAAAATATATCTATTATTAAAGATGTAATTTAACCTCTTAATGACCAAAGCACTATAAAACAGGGGGAATTTAAAAATGTTGTGGTCCTGTGTTCTAGAGTATTTGTCACAAATGACAGCAAATCTGACACAGTCTACTATAGTGTATAACCAGAACAGTTATGCGTTAGGAGCAGGATGATTACATTATATATCTGCTTTTTTTTTTTTTTTTTTACTTTGTTCCACCCGTAACATGTACACAATATATTTTCAACCCCCAGTATTTTTATTTATCAACCCTTCTTTATCTTCCAACTTATGTTATCACATCTCACCCATGATATTCATTACAGCTTTTTATGAATCCTCACCCATTATTCATCACCACCCACCGTTTAAAAAAAACAACAAACCTCTAGAATTATTTTACTTAAAACTATTTTACAGGTAAACAGAGTGAATGATTGGAGGCTCAAGGCTTTTAAATAAACAGTCAATTATAACTAACATCAAGAGTCTGCAGGAAAACATTAATATTTATATGAATATTTCCTCAAAGTGACAGTTATCAGATCTCTCTAACGTT
Organism: Pseudophryne corroboree; assembly: GCF_028390025.1. Taxonomy (NCBI): domain Eukaryota; kingdom Metazoa; phylum Chordata; class Amphibia; order Anura; family Myobatrachidae; genus Pseudophryne; species Pseudophryne corroboree. The sequence continues at coordinate 308,939,134 of NC_086451.1, read as the reverse complement.
CAGAAACGCAGTGCAAATAAAATTAAAGGTTCTGTGTTTTAGGCTTTTCAAGAAGTATAGTCTCAAGAAACTTTAGCCAAATGAATATATCCAGTATTATTAATATTTGGGTTTTATTAACCCAAACACAAGTTCTAGGATGTTTTACCTCCTTTTATATTATGTCTATCCGCTGTATGAAAATTCACATTATAGTTTCTCGCTCGCTCTTATAAGCAAATTAAGCAGTTCTGAATGCAAGAACAGAAATCCTTGTTTTTTCCCATGTAGTACCCAATAGCCCTATGGTAAGAAAGATTTCCCTCATGTCTCCTCACTGCCTATTATTTCTCTGAATGACTCTTCTCACTGACTGTAATGAAGAACAGCCCGAGTAGCGCTATAAATTAGCAATTCTAGGCAGACATGGTAATTTTGAAAATAATTTAGTCTAAATGTTAGAGATAGTGAGGAAAAGAAAGGGGATTCTGAGCATTGTGGCTGAATTTCCCATACTGATCAGCTTATAAGTGACATGCAAGGTATTATATCACACAAAACTGAAAACTTTGAAATATTTACATCGCCATTCTTCAATCAGCTTCTCATGAAAGACCAAAATGCATAAAAAAAAATATGAGTAAATAAACCATGTCCGTATCCTTATTCCAAAGAACAAGTCCATGGAGGTATATTTACTAAGCTCCCGATTTTGGCCGATTTTTTATTTTTTGTTCAAAGTGTCAACTCGGGAATTTACTAAACTCAAATCTCGGCAGTGATGAGGGCATTCATATTTTTTTTGAAGGCAGAGAAAAAATATGAAGGAATACACCATCGGTCAAACACGCCTGTTATTTTATACACCTCGGTAATTTACTAAAAATTCATATTCACAATCACTGCCGGCAATAGCCAAACACTACCGTGACAAAGTACAAATCGAAAAAAAAGCAGTTTTCAAATAGACCTGTTTCCCCCCTCCCCGTATTCTGATAGGCATGCACGGATCAGTGAGATCTGTGTATGTTTATCTGTGGGAAGGGGTGTGAAAGAGTTAAAAATCATAAAAAAAATTGTGTGGGGTCCCCCCTACTAAGCATAATCAGCCTCGGGCTCTTTGAGCCGGTCCTGGTTATAAAAATACAGGGGAAAAAATGACTGTGGTTTCCCCATATTTAAACAACCAGCACCGGGCTCTGCGCCTGGCCCTGGTGCAAAAAATATATAGACAAAAAACGTAGGGGTCCCCTGTATTTTTAACTCCAGCACCGGGCTCCACTAGTCAGAGAGATAATGCCACAGCCGGGGGACACTTTTATATTGGTCCCTGTGGCCCTGGCATTAAATCACCAACTAGTCACCCCTGGCCAGGGTACCCTGGAGGAGTGGGCACCCCTTAAATCAAGGGGTCCCCCCCTCCAGCCACCCACGGGCCAGGGGTGAAGCCCGAGGCTGTCCCCCCCAACCGTGGGCGGTGGATGGGAGGCTGATAGCCTTTTGTGTAAAAAAAATATTGTTTTTTGTAGCAGAACTACAAGTCCCAGCAAGCCTCCCCCGCAAGCTGGTACTTGGAGAACCACAAGTACCAGCATGCAGGGGGAAATGGGCCCGCTGGTACCTGTAGTTCTACTACAAAGAAAATACCCAAATATAAACACAACACAGACACCGTGACAGTATAAGTTTAATGTACATACATGCACACTTACATACACACATACTTACCTATGTTGACCCGAAGCACTCGGTCCCCTTGTCCAGTAGAATCCAGGGATACCTGTAAATAAAATTATACTTATAAAGAATCCGATGTAGATCGGTCCTCTTCTTAAAAGTTATAATCCAGGGACTTGGCAAAAAAAGAAACTGCTCACCCGACCCACGAACTTAAAGGGGATCCATGTTTACACATAGATCCCTGTTCCCCGAATGTCGGGATCCCCATGACTCCTGTCAAAGAGGGTCCCTTCAGCCAATCAGGGAGCGCCACGTCATGGCACTCTCCTGATTGGCTGTGCGCGCCTGCGTTGTCAGTCAAGTGGAGCACTGTGGATACAATGTAGCTTAGCGCAGCAACATTATATCCAATGATGGGAACTTTGCGGTCCGCGGTAGACCGCAAGGTTAAGTGGGGTCACTCTTGTGGGTGGCGACAGAAGGGGAGTACCATGTATAGGAACTCTGGCACCCTGGAGGTCCGGTGAGAAATAATCCCTTTGGTAAAATACCGAACTGTATAACCCGTATAAGTCTACCTGAAACAGGTAAAGTGCTTCATGTTTTTTATTTTGGATTTTTAATAAACTTTTAACTTTTTTTGGATATATGGACTTGTTCTTTGGAATAAGGATACGGACATGGTTTGTTACTCATGTTTTTTTTTTTTATGCATTTTGGTCTTTTCATGTGAAGCTGATTGAAGAACGGCGCTGTGAATATTTAAAAGTTTCCAGTTTTGTGTGTATATAGTTTCTGGCTGATTAGCTGATCAGCTTCTTTGGAAGCACAGCTGTGATCATTCTGAGTGATTAGGAAAGAATCCTCACTTTGGATTGTGATTTAAGGTATTATATCAAATATCAAGGTTCCGGATCTAAGCGACCAGCAGACATTGGGTGTGACTGGTAAGAAAATATTTTCCTCTAGCTCTGGGAGATGTGTCCTATTTTATTGTGCTGCCAGTGGGTAGCGAAACCTCAGAGAAACACTGATTTTCATTTGCTTGCAAAATTATTCAACCCCTAAAAAGTCAGCCGATTTATCTGACTTACAAATGACACACAGAATGTTACTGATAGTACTTTTGTCTTTGAAAATACATATTGTGCAATAGTCAAGTACCTAGAATATTGCAACCTTGAGGATGTGCATGTGCCTTTACAGATGACTATTAGAAAATGTTTATGGAAAGCCAGTGGCGTCAGAACGGGGGGAAGGAGGGTGGGGGCAAGGGGGCAGCATGACCCCCCCAATATGACATAGGCGCAGGCTCTGGGGAGGGGGAGCGCTCGCTTACCTCCAATACCCGCGGTGACTTGTCCTTTAAAATGTGTGCTGCCGCAGCGTTCTATGCTGGAACAGGCTCAGCATGGCCATGCCTCCTCTCAGTAATGAATCTGTGAAGAGCTGGCTAGGGCAGCGCATGGCATAGCACGATGCGGCAGCACCATTTTTAATAGACAAGTCACCACGGGTATCGGAGGTAAGTGTTCCCCCGCACTGGGGGTGGGGGTGAGCACCAATATGAAGATTTTCTGCACCTCCCTCAACCTCGAAACATTCTGGCGCCTATGTGGAACGCCCCATATTCAGTGGTGTAAAATGCACTGAGTCTTGTGCTGCTGTTGGATGGAAGCATTGCTGTTATGAGCCACAATGTGATGAACTCATTACAGCAGGAAAGACACTGCGTGGCTCTGTGACACTAATAATTTGTCCATGCATCCAAACCTACTGATCCCCAAATCACTGGTGACTTTTACAATCTCTTATGGGGCATAACACTGTGCGATTTAACTACCGATATGGACTATATGGTCTATATCGGCAGTAAACCTAGTGCATATCGCACGTGTGTATACAGCTTGCGCTGCTTATGCACGCTTCCACGGGATCAGCATCGCAAGTAAAAATAGACTGTGCAGGCAGGTCAATTTTGACTATAAAGTGTACAATCTAGTACAATGTATGTGTCAAAATTGACCATATCAAAAACAGCCCAGAGCCAAAATCGCACTGCGTGTGTACTCAATATCGGTGAGGGGGACCTCTAGGGTCATCAAGGGAAATCGTTTAGTGCAAATCTACCTATAGGCAGAATCACACCGCGTATATGCTCCTTCAGACTGCAGATCTGTAGTAGAGAAATATATCATATTCCCTTCCATCACTGGTGAATTTCAGAACATACTCCAGTTCTATAACAAACACTGAACAAAGGGGCAGATGTATTAACCTGGAGAAGGCAGAAGGAAGTGATAAACCAGTGATAAGTGCAAGGTAATAAACACACCAGCCAATCAGTTCCAAACTGTTAATTTACATATTGGAGCTAATTGGCTGGTGTGTTTATCACCTTGCACATATCACTGGTTTATCACTTCCTTATGCCTTCTCCAGGTTAATACATCTGCCCCACAGACTCCCCACATCACTGATAGCTTTGTAATACAGACGCCAGATCTATGGTAAAGATACAATATAGACCAACACATCTATGGTAGCAAGACAATGCAGATTTAAGACCTCTAGTAGTGATGAAATGCAGATGCCAATAGTTTACATACTTGTACAGTGTCTCCCTGCAGTGCGCAGGAGAGGAAGTGCCAGGGAGCCATAACACTGACTAGTTAGCTCCAGGAACTGTAATTGGTGAATAGTGATAGCCACTCAGCAGTCAGAGGGATAGGAGCAGGTTAGTGGGTGTAATAGTTCATCTGCACAAGGGACAGCTTTCATACATAATCATTCTATTTGGATCTTTGGCACTACAAAACAAATTTGTCCACAGTGGCGTAACTACCACCCCCGCAGCCCCTGTGGAGGCTTGGAGGCGCAGGGCTGCGGGGGCGCCGCCACTGATTGCTGCTGTGCTGTGTGTGAGTCCGGGAAGGAGGGCACAGCACGCGCCTCTCCTGTGTCCATCCTGACTCCTGGGTCTCCAGCGGCGGCGGCGTGTCTGTCAAATGATGTGCCGGTTCGTGAGCCAATCAGAGCTTGCAGACCGGCAGCCAATCAGGAGCCGCAGCTGCCGGTCTGCGAGCTCAGATTGGCTCACAAACCGGCGCTTCATTTGACAGACATGCCACTGGAGACACAGGACGGAGACGGGAGAGGCGCGCACTGTGCCCTCCTTCCCGGACTGTGCCCTCCTTCCCGGACAGCACAGCAGCGGTGAGTGGGGATAGGGTGTTTACCTGACACTGGGGGGGGGGCATATTTGGCACTGGGGAATATGTGTAGTTCGCACTGGGGGAGCATATGAGGCACTGGGGCCATATGTGTATCTGGCACTTGGGGGGCATATTTGGCACTGGGGCATATGTGTATCTGGTACTGTGGGGCATATGTGACAGTGGGGGCATATGTGTTTCTGTCACTATGGGGGCATATTTTTATCTGGCACTGTGGGGGAATATCTGGCACTGGGGATATGTGGCACCCCTAGCAACAAGCATTATCCCCTGGTAACAAGCACGACACCCAGCTCATGAAATCCGTGGCAACAAGCATTACCCCCTAGCAACGAGCATGACACCCAATGCATGAAACCCCTGGCAATGAATATTACCCCCTGGCAACGAGCTTGACACCCAGCACATGTCACCCCTGGCAACAAGCATAACACCTAGCGCATGAAACCTCTGGCAATGAGTATGACACCCTGAGCATGAAAACCCCTGGCACCGTGCATGGAACCAAGAGCATGAAACCCCTGGCAACAAGCATGACACCCTGCGCATGAAACCCCTGGCAACGAGCATGAAAACCCCTGGCACCGTGCATGGAACCAAGAGCATGAAACCCCTGGCAACAAGCATGACACCCTGAGCATGAAACCCCTGGCAACAAGCATGAAACCCTGAGAATGAAAACCCCTGGCACCGTGCATGGAACCAAGAGCATGAAACCCCTGGCAATGTACAGGTGATTTAAAAGTAATTAGAAGCCTTACTGTAGGGCTTAATGTGTAATGGGCATTGCAGTGTGTGGCATAATGTATCACAGACATTGTGGTGTGTGTCATAATGTGTCACAGACATTGTGGTGTGTGTCATAATGTGTCACAGGCATTACGGTGTGTGGTATACTATTTCACGGGCATTGTGGTATGTGGCACAATGTCTCAGGGGCATTGCAGTGTGTGGCATAATGTATAACGGGCATTGCGGTGTGTGTCATAATGTGTCACAGACATGACGGTGTGGTATACTGTATGACAGGCATTGCATGTGCTATAATGTCTCGGGGGCATTGCAGTGTGTAGCATAATGTATAACGGCCGTGGCATAATGTGTCACAGGCATTACGGTGTGTGGCATAATGTGTCAGGAGCATTATGGTGTGTGGCATTTTGTGTTAAGGGCCATAGCAGTATGTGGCATAATATATACTGGGCATTGCTATAAGGAGTAAAAATGACAAATAATTTAAGGGGCATGAATCAGGATTATTTTTTTCCCTGTGCTGGCCAACGTCTGGGCGTGCAGATTGCAAAACTGGGGTATAAAGTAGTCTTTTCCTGCAATCGGGCCGGTGCTAGGGTGTTCGGCGTCCCCCTGCAAACTATAAATTTGCGCCCTCCCATACTTTACAAAGGGACAGCGCACATAATGCTTAAACACATAATGCTCCCTGTAGTAGTGCCGCTTACACACGTAATGCCCCCCCTGTGGTAGTGCTGCTTATACACAAAGCCCCCTGTAGTAGTGACATTTACACACGTAACGCCCCCTGCAGTAGTCATGCTTACACACGTAATGCCCCCTGTAATAGTGACGCTTACACCAGACGCAGTGACGCTTACACACGTAACGCACCCTGCAGCAGTGACGCTTACACACGCAACGCCCCCTGTACCAGTGATGGTTACACACGCAACAGCCACTGTATCAGTGACGCTTAAACACACAACGCACCCTGTAATAGTGACGCTTACACACGCAACACCCCCCTGTACCAGTGACGCTTAAACACACAACGCCTCCTGTTCTAGTGATGCTTGCACACGTAACGCCCCCTGTAGCAGTGACGCTTACACATGTAATGCCCCCTGTACCAGTGACACTGACACAGATTATGCTGCACAGTCAAACATACACACACATACTGTACATACATTACACACATACAGTACAATCACACATACACACACAGAGCCGGCCCTGACCAATTTGGTGACCTATCTGTTGACCCCCCTCCCCCCAACCAATGCGGCATGGTGCATCACAGACGTGGAGCAGTCTCATGGGAGGGCGTTAGGGGGATAAGCATATAGTAGTGCGTGCAGAGTTAGGGTGTAAGGGTACAGTATAGAATGCAGGGTTAGGGGTAAGGACACAGTAGTAGGATTAGTGGGTGCAGGGTTGGTGGGGTAAGAACACACTATTGGGTGCAGGCTTAGGGGGATAAGTATATAGTAGTTGGTGCTGAGATAGGGGGTAAGGGAACAGTATAGAGTGCGGGGCTTTGGGTAAAAACACTGTAGTGGGAGCAGTGGGTGCAGGGTCAGTGGGGTAAGGAAACAGTAGTGGGAGCAGTGGGTGCAGGGTCAGTGGGGTAAGGACACAGTAGTGGGAGCAGTGGGTGCAGGGTTAGTGTGGTAAGGATACCATATTGGGTGCAGGCTTAGGGGGATAAGTATATACTAGTAGGTGCTGAGATAGGGGGTAAGGGAACAGTATAGAGTGCAGGGCTTTGGGCAAAAACACAGTAGTGGGAGCAGTGGGTGCAGGGTCAGTGTGGTAAGGACACAGTAGTGGGTGCAGGGTCAGTGTGGTAAGGACACAGTAGTGGGTGCAGGGTCAGTGTGGTAAGGACACAGTAGTGGGTGCAGGGTCAGTGTGGTAAGGAGTCGGACACAGTAGTGGGTGCAGGGTCAGTGGGGTAAGGACACAGTAGTGGGAGCAGTGGGTGCAGGGTCAGTGGGGTAAGGACACAGTAGTGGGAGCAGTGGGTGCAGGGTCAGTGTGGTAAGGACACAGTAGTGGGTGCAGGGTCTGTGAGGTAAGGACACAGTAGTGGGTGCAGGTCAGTGTGGTGAGGACACAGTAGTGGGTGCAGGGTCAGTGGGGTAAGGACACCCGTAATGTGTAAAAAGGGAGACTGGCTGCCGAAATGTGTAAATGGGGACGCTGTCTGTCGTAATGTTTAAAAAGGGGGACGTTGTCCGCCATAATGTGTAAAAAGGGGATGCTGTCTGCCATAATGTGTAAAAAGGGGGACGCTGTCTGCCGTAATGTGTAAAAAGGGGACGCTGTCTGCCGTAATATGTAAAAAGGGGACGCTGTCTGCCGTAAGGTGTAAAAAGGGGAATATGTCTTCCGTAAGGTTTAAAGGGGCTCTACCTGGTGTAGTGGTGCTACTGTGCAGCGTAATTTGAATAATGGAGACTACTGTGCACCGTTATATGAATTGGTATTATTTTGTGTCCACACCCCTTCCCCACAAAGCCACGCCCCTATATTTTTTGTGCGCGCACTGCCTCTGTTTTCCATGTAGCTGGGGGGGCTCCGATGCCGTTTCTTGCACACAGTGCTAAAATGTCTAGTTACCAGATCCTCTCCAGGGGTGACATTTTGTCACACCTGGGCCCACCGCTTGCTAGTTCTGACTAGAGATGAGCGGGTTCGGTTCCTCGGAATCCGAACCCCCCCGAACTTCAGCCTTTTTACACGGGTCCGAGGCAGACTCGGATCTTCCCGCCTTGCTCGGTTAACCCGAGCGCGCCCGAACGTCATCATCCCGCTGTCGGATTCTCGCGAGGCTCGGATTCTATCGCGAGACTCGGATTCTATATAAGGAGCCGCGCGTCGCCGCCATTTTCACACGTGCATTGAGATTGATAGGGAGAGGACGTGGCTGGCGTCCTCTCCGTTAGAATAGATAGAGACACTTGAGTTGATTTACTACTAACTTAGTAATTTTGGGGAGCATTAGGACTACTCAGAGTGCAGAGTTTTGCTGATAGTTACTAGTGACCACCACCAGTTTTATTTATTATTTAATATAATCCGTTCTCTGCCTGAAAAAAAACGATACACAGTCACATACCATATCTGTGCTCAGCCTCAGTGTGCTGCATGATAATATCATCTATGTATATCTGACTGTGCTGAGTGCTCACTGCTCACACAGCTGAATTGTGGGGGAGACTGGGGTGCAGTTATAGCAGGAGTACAGTGCACACTTTTGCTGCCAGTGTGACTGACCAGTGACCACCAGTATATTGTCTGCCTGAAAAAGTTAAACACTCCTGTGGTGTTTTTTTTTTTTTTATTCTATAAACGCATTCTGCTGACAGTGTCCAGCAGGTCCGTCATTCATTATATTATATAAATATTTACCTGCAGTAGTGTTATATTTTTTTTGTTCATCTCTATCATCTTTATCATCTCTATATTAGCAGACGCAGTACGGTAGTCCACGGCTGTGGCTACCTCTGTGTCGTCAGTGCTCGTCCATAATTGTATACCTACCTGTGGTGGGGTTTTTTTTTCTATCTTCTTCATACTAGTAGTTTAGGAGTCTGCTGACAGTGTCCAGCAGGTCCGTCATTATATTATATATACCTGCAGTAGTGATATATATATATTTTTTATATCATTATCATCTCTATACTAGCAGACGCAGTACGGTAGTCCACGGCTGTAGCTACCTCTGTGTCGTCAGTCACTCGTCATCCATAAGTATACTAGTATCCATCCATCTCCATTGTTTACCTGAGGTGCCTTTTAGTTGTGCCTATTAAAATATGGAGAACAAAAATGTTGAGGTTCCAAAAATAGGGAAAGATCAAGATACACTTCCACCTCGTGCTGAAGCTGCTGCCACTAGTCATGGCCGAGACGATGAAATTCCATCAACGTCGTCTGCCAAGGCCGATGCCCAATGTCATAGTACAGAGCATGTAAAATCCAAAACACAAAATATCAGTAAAAAAAGGACTCAAAAATCTAAAATAAAATCGTCGGAGGAGAAGCGTAAACTTGCCAATATGCCATTTACCACACGGAGTGGCAAGAAACGGCTGAGGCCCTGGCCTATGTTCATGGCTAGTGGTTCAGCTTCACATGAGGATGGAAGCACTCAGCCTCTCGCTAGAAAAATGAAAAGACTTAAGCTGGCAAAAGCACAGCAAAGAACTGTGCGTTCTTCGAAATCACAAATCCACAAGGAGAGTCCAATTGTGTCGGTTGCGATGCCTGACCTTCCCAACACTGGACGTGAAGAGCATGCGCCTTCCACCATTTGCACGCCCCCTGCAAGTGCTGGAAGGAGCACCCGCAGTCCAGTTCCTGATAGTCAGATTGAAGATGTCAGTGTTGAAGTACACCAGGATGAGGAGGATATGGGTGTTGCTGGCGCTGGGGAGGAAATTGACAAGGAGGATTCTGATGGTGAGGTGGTTTGTTTAAGTCAGGCACCCGGGGAGACACCTGTTGTCCGTGGGAGGAATATGGCCATTGACATGCCTGGTGAAAATACCAAAAAAATCAGCTCTTCGGTGTGGAAGTATTTCAACAGAAATGCGGACAACAGGTGTCAAGCCGTGTGTTGCCTTTGTCAAGCTGTAATAAGTAGGGGTAAGGACGTTAACCACCTCGGAACATCCTCCCTTATACGTCACCTGCAGCGCATTCATCATAAGTCAGTGACAAGTTCAAAAACTTTGGGCGACAGCGGAAGCAGTCCACTGACCAGTAAATCCCTTCCTCTTGTAACCAAGCTCACGCAAACCACCCCACCAACTCCCTCAGTGTCAATTTCCTCCTTCCCCAGGAATGCCAATAGTCCTGCAGGCCATGTCACTGGCAATTCTGATGAGTCCTCTCCTGCCTGGGATTCCTCCGATGCATCCTTGAGTGTAACGCCTACTGCTGCTGGCGCTGCTGTTGTTGCTGCTGGGAGTCGATGGTCATCCCAGAGGGGAAGTCGTAAGACCACTTTTACTACTTCCACCAAGCAATTGACTGTCCAACAGTCCTTTGCGAGGAAGATGAAATATCACAGCAGTCATCCTGCTGCAAAGCGGATAACTGAGGCCTTGGCATCCTGGGCGGTGAGAAACGTGGTTCCGGTATCCATCATTACTGCAGAGCCAACTATAGACTTGTTTGAGGTACTGTGTCCCCGGTACCAAATACCATCTAGGTTCCATTTCTCTAGGCAGGCGATACCGAAAATGTACACAGACCTCAGAAAAAGACTCACCAGTGTCCTAAAAAATGCAGTTGTACCCAATGTCCACTTAACCACGGACATGTGGACAAGTGGAGCAGGGCAGACTCAGGACTATATGACTGTGACAGCCCACTGGGTAGATGTATTGACTCCCGCCGCAAGAACAGCAGCGGCGGCACCAGTAGCAGCATCTCGCAAACGCCAACTCTTTCCTAGGCAGGCTACGCTTTGTATCACCGCTTTCCAGAACACGCACACAGCTGAAAACCTCTTACGGCAACTGAGGAAGATCATCGCAGAATGGCTTACCCCAATTGGACTCTCCTGTGGATTTGTGGCATCGGACAACGCCAGCAATATTGTGTGTGCATTAAATCTGGGCAAATTCCAGCACGTCCCATGTTTTGCACATACCTTGAATTTGGTGGTGCAGAATTATTTAAAAAACGACATGGGCGCGCAAGAGATGCTGTCGGTGGCCAGAAGAATTGCGGGACACTTTCGGCGTACAGGCACCACGTACAGAAGACTGGAGCACCACCAAAAACGCCTGAACCTGCCCTGCCATCATCTGAAGCAAGAAGTGGTAACGAGGTGGAATTCAACCCTCTATATGCTTCAGAGGTTGGAGGAGCAGCAAAAGGCCATTCAAGCCTATACAACTGACCACGATATAGGAGGTGGAATGCACCTGTCTCAAGCGCAGTGGAGAATGATTTCAACGTTGTGCAAGGTTCTGCAACCTTTTGAACTTGCCACACGTGAAGTCAGTTCAGACACTGCCAGCCTGAGTCAGGTCATTCCCCTCATCAGGCTTTTCCAGAAGAAGCTGGAGACATTGAAGGAGGAGCTAACACTGAGCGATTCCGCTAGGCATGTGGGACTTGTGGATGGAGCCCTTAATTCGCTTAACAAGGATTCACGGGTGGTCAATCTGTTGAAATCAGAGCACTACATTTTGGCCACCGTGCTCGATCCTAGATTTAAAACCTACGTTGTATCTCTCTTTCCGGCAGACACAAGTCTGCAGGGGTTCAAAGAACTGCTGGTGAGAAAATTGTCAAGTCAAGCGGAACGCGACCTGTCAACATCTCCAACTTCACATTCTCCCGCAACTGGGGGTGCGAGGAAAAGGCTCAGAATTCCGAGCCCACCCGCTGGCGGTGATGCAGGGCAGTCTGGAGCGACTGCTGATGCTGACATCTGGTCCGGACTGAAGGACCTGCCAACGATTACGGACATGTCGTCTACTGTCACTGCATATGATTCTCTCACCATTGAAAGAATGGTGGAGGATTATATGAGTGACCGCATCCAAGTAGGCACGTCAGACAGTCCGTACGTATACTGGCAGGAAAAAGAGGCAATTTGGAGGCCCTTGCACAAACTGGCTTTATTCTACCTAAGTTGCCCTCCCACAAGTGTGTACTCCGAAAGAGTGTTTAGTGCCGCCGCTCACCTTGTCAGCAATTGGCGTACGAGGTTACTTCCAGAAAATGTGGAGAAGATGATGTTCATTAAAATGAATTATAATCAATTCCTCCATGGAGACATTCACCTGCAGCAATTGCCTCCACAAAGAACACAGGGAGCTGTGATGGTGGATTCCAGTGGGGACGAATTGATAATCTGTGAGGAGGGGGATGTACACGGTGATGAATCGGAGGATGATGATGAGGTGGACATCTTGCCTCTGTAGAGCCAGTTTGTGCAAGGAGAGATTAATTGCTTCTTTTTTGGTGGGGGTCCAAACCAACCCGTCATTTCAGTCACAGTCGAGTGGCAGACCCTGTCACTGAAATGATGGGTTGGTTAAAGTGTGCATGTCCTGTTTATACAACATAAGGGTGGGTGGGAGGGCCCAAGGACAATTCCATCTTGCACCTCTTTTTTCTTTCATGTTTCTTTGCGTCATGTGCTGTTTGGGGAGTGTTTTTTGGAAGGGCCATCCTGCGTGACACTGCAGTGACACTCCTAGATGGGCCAGGTGTTTGTGTCGGCCACTAGGGTCGCTTATCTTAGTCACACAGCTACCTCATTGCGCCTCTTTTTTTTCTTCTTTGCGTCATGTGCTGTTTGGGGAGTATTTTTTGGAAGGGCCATCCTGCGTGACACTGCAGTGCCACTCCTAGATGGGCCAGGTGTTTGTGTCGGCCACTAGGGTCACTTATCTTAGTCACACAGCTACCTCATTGCGCCTCTTTTTTTTCTTCTTTGCGTCATGTGCTGTTTGGGGAGTATTTTTTGGAAGGGCCATCCGGCCTGACACTGCAGTGCCACTCCTAGATGGGCCAGGTGTTTGTGTCGGCCACTAGGGTCGCTTAGCTTACTCACACAGCTACCTCATTGCGCCTCTTTTTTTCTTTGCGTCATGTGCTGTTTGGGGAGTGTTTTTTGGAAGGGCCATCCTGCGTGACACTGCAGTGCCACTCCTAGATGGGCCAGGTGTTTGTGTCGGCCACTTGGGTCGCTGAGCTTAGTCACACAGCTACCTCATTGCGCCTCTTTTTTTCTTTGCGTCATGTGCTGTTTAGGGAGTGTTTTTTGGAAGGGCCATCCTGCGTGACACTGCAGTGCCACTCCTAGATGGGCCAGGTGTTTGTGTCGGCCACTTGGGTCGCTGAGCTTAGTCATCCAGCGACCTCGGTGCAAATTTTAGGACTAAAAATAATATTGTGAGGTGTGAGGTGTTCAGAATAGACTGAAAATTAGTGGAAATTATGGTTATTGAGGTTAATAATACTTTGGGATCAAAATGACCCCCAAATTCTATGATTTAAGCTGTTTTTTAGGTTTTTTTTGAAAAAAACACCCGAATCCAAAACACACCCGAATCCGACAAAAAAAATTCGGTGAAGTTTTGCCAAAACGCGTTCGAACCCAAAACACGGCCACGGAACCGAACCCAAAACCAAAACACAAAACCCGAAAAATTTCCGGTGCACATCTCTAGTTCTGACACTGGCTGGCGTGATTATGTAGGTGTCAGTGATGCACCGGAGGTGCTGATGGGGTTACTATATATCTTAGTGCCTCCCCAGCCAATGACCTCACCGCACGTCACTGAAAGAGCTATATAGAGAACAGAATGCAGAAAGAAGAGGTCACAAAGGGAGAGCTGCAGCACGGTTTGAAGAGATGCAAAGGCAGTTTGACATGGTGGCTGTGTGTTAAACCTGCCCCCCTAACCCACCCTGCGGAGTCCTGGGAATTAGTGCTCTGCTCTACCAAGGTATCCTCCCCCCCCACCTCTTACCTGCTCTTCCAGTTCCCGGTACCTGGCTGCAGTGATTTGGCTTTGAGTCCGCTGACCAGGAGGAGGAAGAGGAGTAGGAGGCATATAGTGCTTCGGGCTGACACCTGTTGAAGTTCCACTGAGCAGTCTATGTCTCTCAAAATGACCTGCATCATGCAATGAGATATCCTCTGCCAAGCCACTCTCCCTGTGACTGCAAGTGCATCACATATTTTCACACACTTATACATATACATAGTTACATATATGTACACAGAGAGTACATATATAGGCCCTCATTCCGAGTTGTTCGCTCGCAAGTTGCTTTTAGCAGCATTGCAAACGCTAAGCCGCCGCCCTCTGGGAGTGTATCTTAGCTTAGCAGAATAGCGAACGAAAGATTAGCAGAACTGCTACTAAATATTTTCTTGCAGTTTCTGATTAGCTCCAGACCTACTCCAACATTGCGATCAGCTCGGTTCGTTTAGTTCCTGGTTTGACGTCACAAACACGCCCTGCGTTCGGCCAGCCACGCCCCCGTTTCTCCAGACACTCCCGCGTTTTTCCCTGACACGCCTGCGTTTTTTTAGCACACTCCCGGAAAACGCTCAGATACCACCCAGAAACGTCAATCACTCACTCACTGATCAGCAGTGCGACTGAAAAGCGCTGCAGGATCCACAGCAAATCTACTAAGTTTTGTGTAAAATAACTTAGCGCATGCGCTCTGCATACCATGCGCATGCGCATTTAGCAACAAATCGCAGCAGAGCGAAAATCGGCAATGAGCGAACAACTCGTCGTCTCACTCTTGGATCTTCACAGAGAGGCGAGGACACTGTTTCCAAAGAATAATCGTCACTTCTAAGTACGTTATACGAATATTCGTTTATTAGAGTAAGAGTTTTGAAAAGGTTTTTGTAAAGATTAATTAGACAAAAATTTATAGAAACAGTTGTAACACAATTATATCCCAAGTAACAATGGAATATTTCACTATAGGGTTAATAAATACGTTTATTAAACTGCTCCATGACGTGTGACGACTCGTTCTTTCCAGCTGGTAACTTCCTAAATTTAAAAGGTTAATATGTACTGATTCTTAACATTACACGAACAAACCCAAACAATACTTGGTGAATTTGTAGGTTATACTAGTCATACTCTATGAATAGATTTCAACGGGCATAGATGCTATTTTATCAGCTCCTGCATTTAACACTAAAACTTGTCTATACAATACAATCTAATTGACTGCCTTTAACTAATACTATCCACAATATTTCCTATGAATAATATTGCAATAATGTCTTGCGTGAGCTGCAATAGTACAGTTATATGTGGTTATTCAGCTGTACTCCCGTAAGGGTTTTTGTTAACTAGTCAAATGAATGTCGCTCAGCCCTATAACTCCTTTGTTGTGGGTGTTGTATCAATATGAAGCTTAGGAAGTCCAGAACGGCTGATAATAAGTATACGAAGTCTATGGATGAAGCTACAAAGTCTATTTGTAATCCACTTCCCTGAAGGTTTATCCCCACACTCTAATCTGAGTGACAGATTCCTTGTCCAGGCAATTAAGGCACAGTTACGCTGACCCTAAGAATAATGCTGGGTATAGTTGCTCCTGAACTAACACTGAAATAATGTTAGTTGCTGCCGGAGATGTAATAGGCTGCAGGCTAATCTCACTAGCACATCTATGGACAGTAGCGGATCTTGCCACGGGCAAGCAGGACTTTTGCCCGGGGCGCCGCCTTCCGGAGGGCGCCGGCGCCATCCGGAGGGCGCCGCACCATGGCAAGATCCGCTGCTGCTGTGGTGCCCCCCGCTGCCGCGGCCCGCTGTCCTTTGTGAAGGGAAACTAGATGCTACGTGTCTAATTTCCCTTCCTGGAGAGGACCTTCACTGTAATGATGTGCGGTGCGCGTTGACGTCATCGCGCACCGCACAGCAAAGGTCCTCTCCACGAAGGGAACTAGACGCTTAGCGTCTAGTTTACCTTCGTGGAGAGGACCTTTGCTGTGCGGTGCGCGATGACGTCATCGCGCACCGCACATCCTACAACAGTACAGGGGGCGTAACTGACCATGCCCCGTGTATGAAGCCACGCCCCCTAATGCCGCCCGGGGCGCCAGAAGCCCCGGAACCGGCCCTGTCCATGGACTGCAGTTGCTCACAGTGTTACAGAAGATGAGTCTGTTGTATTTTTATATACTACAAGTCAGTACTGGGGTAGATTAAGAGAGTAATCTACTTATAATAAGTGCACTTATTATTAATGCTGCATTCAAATGTTCCCTGGCTGAAGTAACAGTTCTGTTGTGATGCAGGCTAGTGTTACTGTGACATTCACTATACCTGACCAGCAGTTTCAGCTGTTGTATGCTGCTCGTCCATATATGGGCGGTGGATCCGCCTCTCCGACTGTCCCTCCTCAATAACTGAAAGCTAGGGCTCCTGTATTGATTCCGCCCAGTGACGTCAATAACTGGCAAGCCGTGCCTCCTTCAGCCAGTCTCTCAGGGGAAGCCGCCGCCCACTCCCGCCCTGCTAGGTGGATCGATCACGCCTCCCGGATGATGTCACCAGAGTCTCGGGAGGTCACAGCTTAAGGCCCGTTCACCCGCTCACAGCTTAAGGCCCGTTCACCCGCTGCACAGTCCAGAACTGGAGCTCACCGCAGCCTCCTCGCCCATGTCCCGCCACCGGAGTTCAGGTAGCCAACCTCTTCTCCTCCGCGGCCGAGTCCTAACTGCGCCACACGCTTTTCAGCAGCACCCGCGAGCCTCTCCAACTGTTTGCTTGCGTGCGGGAGGGGTCTCCAGACCCCGATCGTGCCGCCAGGCTCTCCCTCCCGCTGGCGCTGCCCATCCACAGCGCTCCTCTATGGGGGAACATTTTGTAAATTACATTTCCCTCTGTGAGGGATGCACAGCCTCATGAACAATTATGTTTCCCTCTGTGAGGGATGTACAGTATAATGCACAGTTGCATTTGCAGGCTATACACCATTAATTATATAACCTTAAGAACTTATTTTCTTCCTAATCTATAAGGGTGTTACACATATGCGATTAGTATCGCTGCAGTAGTATCGCTGCGGTAGGCGGCAAGGGGCGGCGATGTCTTATTAGTACATTCCACCCACAGTATACTGTACACATACTGTACATGCACCGAAACACCTATACACATATATAAAAAAAGCCACACACTTATACACACAGCCACATACTTATATACAGTCAAACACATATATACAAACAGCCACACAGTTATACACACAGCCACATACTTATATAGTCACACACATATACACACACAGCCACACATAAATGCTCACAGCCACATATTTATACACACACAGTCACACACTTATACACATATACACACACACTTATACACACAGTCACACACATATACACACAGTCACACACTTATACACACAGCCACACACTTATACACAGTCACACACTTATACACACAAACACTTATACACACAGTCACACATACACACAGCTTCACACATACACACACACACACACACACACACACATACATACATACATATATATATATATATATATATATATATACATACATACAAACAGCCACACACAGATACACTCATAGATGGTGCCCCCCCTTCTTACCTTTACACAACACATCTTAGTATATACAGGCAGCAGCTCAGCCTCTGATCCTCCCTAATAGGCCCTACACACTCAGTGATGTGCCGCCGAGCTGCCCGACCGCCGATACGGGTGACGGGCGACCCGGCGGCGGGGGGGCAGTGATGGGGGGAGTGAAGTTTCTTCACTCCCCCCGTCACCCGGCTCCGTAGACTTGCAGGCAAATATGGACGATCTCGTCCATATTGGCCTGCATGCACAGCCGACATGGCCCCAGCGATGAACGAGCGCGGGGCCGCGCATCGTTCATCGCTGGAGCCTCCACACTGCACGATATGAACATTATCTCATTCATTAATGAACGAGATCGTTCATATCGTGCAGTGATATTGGCATGTGTGTAGGGCCCATAAGTTTCCCACATTGCACAGCAGCAGGCAGTCAGTGACTGCACACAGAGCCGTGTAGCCATGCCCCCTACTCGGACTCTCCTAGTTTCACTTTCAAAAGCTTGGATGCTGCTGCTGCAGCTTTCAGTGCGGTGAGTGTGTGAGTCACGAGCGGATTCGGTTTTACTCGGTTCTCAAAACCGAATCTTATTGGCTCACTGATGTCACGTGTTTTGGATAGCCAATAAGATTCGATTTTGAGAACCGAGTAAAACCGAGTAAAACCGAATCCGCTCATCACTATTTTAAAGTGTGACAGGGGAGGGGGAGAGGAGGCTTCAGATGCCGGCGCCGCTGCCTGTCATAGAGTGTGACAGGCGCAGCAGCCGTCATCAGCAGGGGAACTCAGCACAGGGATGCAGAGCGGGTAGATCGCCTCTCCCCCCTGGCGCCTACCTGCACTGCATCCCTTTGCTGAGCGGTAAGCGCCGGGCCTGCCTGCAATGCCACGCCCCTTTAAACAAAGCCACACCCATTTTGGCAAGGTCACGCTCCTTTTTTATGGCGGCGGTACACAGATTCATCACTTTTCTAGTGGCAATTATGGGTGCGAGGGGATGTGCACCAGAGAATGTTTTGGCTTGGGGGAGAACAATTTCTAGTTACGCCGCAGTTTGTCCATATCAGTTTTATTGATTGTATATCAAAATATAAAACATGCAGAAATTGATTTTATATAAAGTTACTTAAACCATATCTCATGTTTTTATTTTGCTAAATCACATAATTGTTAATGCAAGTTTATATTTATCTTATCTGAAAGTTCTCTTGCCCCATATATATAATATAGTATAGTTCTCTTGCCCCATGTATATATAGCAAGTAAATATCCTAAAACAATGTTATATTAGGGTACGTCCTTGTATCTGGATCTGCATATACTTCTACAAAACCAGTTAAAAGCAATGAATTTCCAGTCAATCCAGTGACTTAAACTACAGTATTCAGCGCTCAGCACTCAGCCTCGGCACTGTGTCTGACACTAAGCAAAGTAGTCTGCTTCTAAACTGAGTTTCCAGTTTTACATGCTCACCTCAATGTCTATTAACTTTATCCAAAATCATTCTTAAGCCCAGTAACTTTTCAGCAAATATTATAAGTATGGTTTGTAATCTATATGCACAGTCTGCCTGTTTTCCTTCTGTTACTTAGTACAAGAATGAGAAACCAGAATCAGAGAAAGAAATACACCTTAGCTGCTAGCATGATGCAGATTTATAGCCCAATTAAAGCAGTCTACATTATAAAGGAGTGATTAACTGCATGAGAGAGACATGAGCGATGAGCTATGGGGGTAATTCCAAGTTGATCGCAGCAGGATTTTTGTTAGCAATTGGGCAAAACCATGTGCACTGCAGGGGAGGCAGATATAACATGTGCAGAGAGAGTTAGATTTGGGTGGGGTGTGTTCAATCTGCAATCTAATTTGCAGTGTAAAAATAAAGCAGCCAGTATTTACCCTGCACAGAAATAAAATAACCCACCCAAATCTAATTCTCTCTGCACATGTTATATCTGCCTCCCCTGCAGTGCAACCAATTGCTATCAAAAATTAGAGATGAGCGGGTTCGGTTTCTTTGAATCCGAATCCGCACGAACTTCACTTTTTTTTTCACGGGTCCGAGCGACTCGGATCTTCCCGCCTTGCTCGGTTAACCCGAGCGCGCCCGAACGTCATCATGACGCTGTCGGATTCTCGCGAGACTCGGATTCTATATAAGGAGCCGCGCGTCGCCGCCATTTTCACACGTGCATTGAGATTGATAGGGAGAGGACGTGGCTGGCGTCCTCTCCATTAGAATAGATTAGAAGAGAGAGAGAGAGAGAGAGAGAGATTGTGCAGACAGAGTTTACCACAGTGACCAGTGCAGTTGTTGTTAAGTTAACTTTTATTTAATATATCCGTTCTCTGCTATATCCGTTCTCTGCCTGAAAAAAACGATACACAGCAGTCACACAGTGTGACTCAGTCTGTGTGCACTCAGCTCAGCCCAGTGTGCTGCACATCAATGTATAAAAGCTTATAATAATTGTGGGGGAGACTGGGGAGCACTGCAGGTTGTTATAGCAGGAGCCAGGAGTACATAATATTATATTAATTTAAAATTAAACAGTGCACACTTTTGCTGCAGGAGTGCCACTGCCAGTGTGACTAGTGGTGACCAGTGCCTGACCACCAGTATAGTAGTATATTGTTGTATACTATCTCTTTATCAACCAGTCTATATTAGCAGCAGACACAGTACAGTGCGGTAGTTCACGGCTGTGGCTACCTCTGTGTCGGCAGTCGGCACTCGGCAGGCAGTCCGTCCATCCATAATTGTATAATTATATACCACCTAACCGTGGTATTTTTTTTTCTTTCTTTATACCGTCGTCATAGTCATACTAGTTGTTACGAGTATACTACTATCTCTTTATCAACCAGTGTACAGTGCGGTAGTTCACGGCTGTGGCTACCTCTGTGTCGGCAGTCGGCAGGCAGTCCGTCCATCCATAATTGTATTATTATAATATATACCACCTAACCGTGGTTTTTTTTTCATTCTTTATACCGTCATAGTGTCATACTAGTTGTTACGAGTATACTACTATCTCTTTATCAACCAGTGTACAGTGCGGTAGTTCACGGCTGTGGCTACCTCTGTGTCGGCAGTCGGCAGGCAGTCCGTCCATCCATAATTGTATTATAATATATACCACCTAACCGTGGTTTTTTTTTCATTCTTTATACCGTCATAGTGTCATACTAGTTGTTACGAGTATACTACTATCTCTTTATCAACCAGTGTACAGTGCGGTAGTTCACGGCTGTGGCTACCTCTGTGTCGGCAGTCGGCAGGCAGTCCGTCCATCCATAATTGTATTATAATATATACCACTTAACCGTGGTTTTTTTTTCATTCTTTATACCGTCATAGTCAGTCATACTAGTTGTTACGAGTATACTACTATCTCTTTATCAACCAGTGTACAGTGCGGTAGTTCACGGCTGTGGCTACCTCTGTGTCGGCACTCGGCAGGCAGTCCGTCCATTCATAATTGTATTATAATATATACCACCTAACCGTGGTTTTTTTTTCATTCTTTATACCGTCATAGTCAGTCATACTAGTTGTTACGAGTATACTACTATCTCTTTATCAACCAGTGTACAGTGCGGTAGTTCACGGCTGTGGCTACCTCTGTGTCGGCACTCGGCAGCCCGTCCATAATTGTATATACCAGTGACCTAACCGTGGTTTTTTTCTTTCTTTATACATACATACTAGTTACGAGTATACTATCTCTTTATCAACCAGTCTATATATTAGCAGCAGACACAGTACAGTGCGGTAGTTCACGGCTGTGGCTACCTCTGTGTCGGCACTCGGCAGCCCGTCCATAATTGTATATACCAGTGACCTAACCGTGTTTTTTTTTTCTTTCTTTATACATACATACTAGTTACGAGTATACTATCTCTTTATCAACCAGTCTATATATTAGCAGCAGACACAGTACAGTGCGGTAGTTCACGGCTGTGGCTACCTCTGTGTCGGCACTCGGCAGCCCGTCCATAATTGTATATACCACCTAACCGTGGTTTTTTTTTCTTTCTTTATACATACATACTAGTTACGAGTATACTATCTCTTTATCAACCAGTCTATATATTAGCAGCAGACACAGTACAGTGCGGTAGTTCACGGCTGTGGCTACCTCTGTGTCGGCACTCGGCAGCCCGTCCATAATTGTATACTAGTATCCAATCCATCCATCTCCATTGTTTACCTGAGGTGCCTTTTAGTTGTGCCTATTAAAATATGGAGAACAAAAATGCCACTCCTAGATGGGCCCGGTGTTTGTGTCGGCCACTAGGGTCGCTAATCTTACTCACACAGCTACCTCATTGCGCCTCTTTTTTTCTTTGCGTCATGTGCTGTTTGGGGAGGGTTTTTTGGAAGGGACATCCTGCGTGACACTGCAGTGCCACTCCTAGATGGGCCCGGTGTTTGTGTCGGCCACTAGGGTCGCTTATCTTACTCACACAGCGACCTCGGTGCAAATTTTAGGACTAAAAATAATATTGTGAGGTGTGAGGTATTCAGAATAGACTGAAAATGAGTGTAAATTATGGTTTTTGAGGTTAATAATACTTTGGGATCAAAATGACCCCCAAATTCTATGATTTAAGCTGTTTTTTAGTGTTTTTGGAAAAAAACACCCGAATCCAAAACACACCCGAATCCGACAAAAATAATTCGGTGAGGTTTTGCCAAAACGCGTTCGAACCCAAAACACGGCCGCGGAACCGAACCCAAAACCAAAACACAAAACCCGAAAAATTTCAGGCGCTCATCTCTATCAAAAATCCTGCTGCGATCAACTTGGAATTACCCCCAAAATACAGAACAGTTTGTAAGAATTGAAAAGTTCTTGTTAGTTACTCCAGGTATAGGAAAAACACATGCAAAACAATCCAAAAAGAAAAGCAAAACAGGTACATTATACCCATAAATTTAGCTGTGTCCAGTGTCCAATTGAACCCTTTCAGTTGTGACAGAGGTTTTCTTTCATCTCTGCGTTAAATTTGTAAACTTGTCCTAGATACTTCATAGTGACATTCTGGCATTCTCCAAAGAGTCAGCATAGATGGAATAATTGAAATACAACATTCTTATTTATATATACAGTACTGTGCAAAAGTTTTAGGCAGGTGTTGAAAAAATGTTGCAAAGTAAGAATGCTTTCAAAACTAGAAGTGTTAATAGTTTATTTTGATCAATTAACAAAATGCAAAGTGAATAAACAGAAGAGAAATCTAAATCAAATCAATATTTGGGGCGGGGTGTAATGAAGTCCGAGTTTTGCGGCCGTGCGGGATGCCGGCCGAACTCTGAATTTTTTTTAAAAGGATAATCATGTGCAAGGCATGGTTTAGTGCAGGGGTGGGGAACCTCAGGCCCAAGGGCTGTATAAGTCCCGCAAAGCCACTTGATCCGGCCCAGCCAGGCTCACCTAACCAAGGGAGATGCTGGGCGCCCGCTGAGATTTTGTTACCAGCGGCACCCGGCTCCTTCTCCTCAGCAACAGCTGGAGGCAGCAACTCACTCCTAAGCTCCGGCTTCTGGCTCAGGCAGTGTACATGTGCGGCGCTCCCATAGTTCCGAGGAGTGGGCGGCCAGGCAGAAGGCAGCAGTCCGGAAACAGAAGCGGGGCTAGTGATTATTGTGTGTGTGTGTGTAAACGGCGCTACTAGGGGGCATATCTAATGGGGCATATCAACTGATTGGGGGCATATCTAATGGGGTATAACAAGTAACTGGGGGTATATCTACTGGGGCATAACATCTGACTGGGGGCAGGCTAAATTTTAAGTTGATAATTTTTGTATGGCCCCCGAAGGATTTTATAAATATCCAAATGGCCCTTGGTAGAATAAAGGTTCCCCACCCCTGGTTTAGTGCATGCTTATTTAATGCATGATTGCTTCATTAAAAAACCATCAGAGTTCGGCCGGATCCTGTCCAGCCACTGAACTCGGACTTCATTACATCCCGGCCTTGGTGTGGCCACTAACCTTCAAAACAGCGTAACAGCATCAATTCTTATAGGAACACTTGCACACAGTTTTTGAAGGAACTCGGCAGGGAGGTTGTTCCAAACATTTTAGAGCACTAATCACATATCTATGGATATATAGGCTTTCTCAAATCCTTCTGTATCTTCATGTGATCCAAGACAGACTCGATGATGTTGAGGTCAGGGTTCTGTGGGGCCATATCCTCATTTCCAGGACTCCTTGTTCTTCTGTATGCTGAAGATAGTTCTTAATGAAATTGGCTGTATGTTTGGGGTAGTTGTCCTGCTTCAGAATAAATTTGGAGCCAATCAGATGCCTCCCTGTTGATATTGCATGATGGATAAATACTTGCCTGTATTTATCAGCATTGAGGACACCATTACTCCTGACCAAATCATCAACTCCATTTGCTGTAATGCAGTCCCAAACTTGCAAGGAACCTCCACCATGCTTCACTGTTGCCTGCAGACATTATTGTACCACTGTCCAGCCCATCGGAGAACAAACTGCTTTCTGTTACAGCCAAATATTTCATATTTTGACTAATCAGTCCAGAGCACCTGCTGCCATTTTTCTGCACCCAAGTTCCTATGTTTTCATGCATAGTTGAGTCGCTTGGCCTTGTTTCGACTATTTTTTCACTTCCAGTAATTTCCAAACAATTTTGACCACCTCACAGCTACAATATTGTTTTCAACCAATTTAGGCCAAAAGGATGCAGTGAGCTGGCTGACTAAGCTAAGCGATAGCAGTGGGTGGCATAAACACAGGTTGTTCAACTTCACACATGGCACATATGTTGAAAATAATTTTATCTGGGGCGGTCAAAACCTGATTGTTGGTGGGGACTTTAACTTGGTTGTTGACCCATCCATGGATAGATCCAGAGTAAGTACTCACATTACCACTTCTCTCTGTCATCTTTTGCCCTCCTTCTGCACACAACTTGATATACTTGGCGCATATTTCACTCAAAAAGACTTTTCTTTCTACTCTCACCCTCATTCATTTAATTCCCGCATTGGCTACATCTTCACTTCTGCCTGTCATTTTCCTAGGGCTACACACACGTCTATCGCAGATATTATTATATCAGATCATGCTCCCATATCCCTGCATATTGGATTACAGGTTGAGTATCCCTTATCCAAAATGCTTGGGACCAGAGGAATTTTGGATATCGGATTTTTCCGTATTTTGGAATAATTGCATACCATAATGAGATATCATGGTGATGGGACCTAAGTCTAAGCACAGAATGCATTTATGTTTCATATACACCTTATACACACAGCCTGAAGGTAATTTTAGCCAATATTTTTTATAACTTTGTGCATTAAACAAAGTGTGTCTACATTCACACAATTCATTTATGTTTCATATACACCTTATACACAGCCTGAAGGTCATTTAATACAATATTTTTAATAACTTTGAGTATTAAACAAAGTTTGTGTACATTAAGCCATCAAAAAACAAAGGTTTCACTATCTCAGTCTCACTCAAAAAAGTCAGTATTTCGGAATATTCCGTATTTCGGAATATTTGGATATGGGATACTCAACCTGTAATGCTACCCCATCGCACTTCTCCATGTTGGCGCTTCCCCGCATACCTAATTCTACTGATTTTCTCCTTCACCTCAAACAGTCCTGGCTTAATTACACTTTAGATAATAGTGAACAGAAAACAGATATGCCGTTGTTATGGGGAGCCGCTAAGGCAGTCCTCCGGGGTCACATTATGTCTTACACTCACTCCAAGAGGAAAAAAAATTCTACTCAATTGCAGACACTGAGTGCGACGCTGACCTCATATCGGAGATATAAAAAGCATGATACTCCTGTTCACAAGGAGGCTTATTTCTCAGCCAAGCATGTTTATGATACTTTCCTTACTGAACGTGTACAATTATCTTATGACTATCAGAGAAATAAGTTTCACAGGTGGGGTAATAAATCAGGTCAGTTATTAGCCAATCTGATCAAGGGCCCCAAATCCCGTACATGGGTGAGTACCATTAATGTTTTATGGAAAAAATTGTTTCTGACCCGAATAATATCTGTGCAGAGTTCATGCACTTCTATAGATCCCTGTACAACAAGGGTCCTGCTGATATTGCCGAGGGCCACTCCTTTCTTGAAGAGGCTAATCTCCCCACCCTCTCCCAAGAGGAAAGGGAATTTTTAGATAGCCCAATAACTGTTGAAGAGGTTATTGATACCATTAAAAATCTGCCGAATTATAAGAGTCCTGGCCCTGATGGATTTGGCGCTGAATTCTATAAAATGCTCCAGGAAGACTTAGCTCCCACTCTCACGTCTCTATATAATCACATCCTCACCTCTAAACAGACCCCACTTAGGTTCAATGATGCTAAGATTATTGTTTTAGCGAAACCAGGTAAGGACCCCTCCTTAACTAGTTCTTATAGACCGATTTCCCTCCTTAATCAGGATTTTAAAGTTTTGACTAAACTCATGGCCACTCGCCTACAGACGTGCCTTTCTCGTCTTATATCGCCTGCGCAGTTAGGCTTTATTAAACATCGGCAGTCGGTTCAAGTTATTAGAGCTGCTCTAGCTGCTTTCACCCACGCTCATACTCATAAAATTGTGAATAACATTTTAAGTAACCTTGACGCTGAAAAGGCGTTTAACAAGATAGCATGGCCGCATCTTGACAGAGTCTTGAATTGTCAATGTTTTGGAGAGAAATTTTGTGACCTACTGTAGTTCGATCACTATATACCAACCCTACTGCGCAGGTGATTGTCAACAACATTTTTTCATCTCCTTTCACCCTCGAACCGGGGACCAGACAGGGATGTCCTCTCTCTCCCCCCTCCTCTTCAATCTAGAACCTTTCATATGTTATATCACTCATCTGTCTACTTTTCAAGGTATAAAAATAGGCTCTCAAGTATTGAAAATTGTAGCATTTGCGGTTGATATTCTTCTCCTCACTTCTAATCCCCAAAAATTTGTCCCAGAGTTACAGGATGCCATCGCACGATTTTCTTCTTTCGCAGGTTTCTCCATTAACTATAATAAATCAGAGGCCTTGGCCCTGTTTCGGCAGGTGACATTGGGGTGGGTCACTGATTTTCCATTCCGCTGGGCTCTTTCTCATATCATCTATCTTGGTATCTTATTGCCGTCTGACCCTGCACTTCTCTATTCCTATAATGTTCACCCTATCCTCGCCAAAATACTGACTGAACTCGGCCTCTGGCAAAACCTCCCACTTAACCTACTCGGTCGCTGTAATCTCAGTAAGATGGCTTTTTTCCTGAAATTGTCCCAATCAGTACAGAATGGAGAACTAAATTTGCCTGACATAGAGCAATATTATAGAGCATGTCTCCTTCGACTTGCTATGGACTAGCTTAGAGGCACAAATATTTTTTTTGACTCAACATTAGATTCCCAACTCAGTGCTCCTCTGTCCCATGTTATATCCTCCATGCACATAACGCTGACTTGAAACTGCCTTATCTAGATAATCTACTTTTGATTTCCACTGTCCGGGCATTGCAGATATTCAGAAAATTATTAAACTAGCAGCACTCTCACTCAATTTTCTTCCTCTTACTGGTAACTTAGACTTCCAAAATGTACAGGCTTTTTTCCCTTTTCGAGCTTGGTGCTCGGTTGGGATTACACATCTTCGGAATCTCTTTGCTTCTACTAACAAGCCACACACTTTTTCTAGGCTGTGGAAAAGTATGGCATTAGCCCCCTTCATGAGTTCTACTATTTTCAGGATACTCACTATCTACAATCTGTTCTGTCTTCTCTACGAAAACAAGACTTTCTCAGTCCTCTAGACATGCTTTTACACACGGGCACATACTCCATCTTCACCATTTATGCCCATATACGTACTGAAATTATCCCCACATCTGGTCTAGCACAACTGCAAAAATGGTCCTCTCAAATCCCATCTATGTCCCCTTAAACAATAATGGTACATTTTGTGGCCTCTCTGAAACTTATTCCAGCAAGCATCTACCAGGAAATGACTTACAAGATTTTACACAGGGCTTACATATTCCCTAAAATAAGTTCTTTAATGAGCCTTTCTGACTCAGCAAAATTTATTAAATGCTCTGCACCAGTAGCCAACATTATGCACTGCTTTTGGCAATGCCCCCATATTCAAACATTCTGGAGTGAGTTACAGACTTATAGTACCTCCGTGCTAGGTATACATTTTCACTGCACTGCCTCTTGGGCCCTTTTGGTCATCTTCTCGACTAACCAGATATCCCTCATCAAGACAAAAAGCTAGTGACACTTCTTTCGGCTGTAGGATGGAAATCCATACTCCAGCAATGGATTCATGACACTTCTCCCACTCTACCCATGGCTACCTCCAGACTTCTTTTCTTATTTACAATGGACTGGTTGGAGTCATCTCTTAACAAAGAGATGCTGACTGCTGCACTGTTTCGGTGCTGGGGCAAGTTTATTCACACATTTATTCACACATTGCCTTCTTCAACCAAACTAGCTGTAAAACAATGTTTTCACTCCACCACATGGTATGCCCACTAACTTTTGGATAACAGACCCCCCCATTTCTCTCTCATAGTCTCTTTCTTCAGCCCAACATGCCTTTTTTTTCTTACCTTTTGCTATTTCATGCATCTTACACCTGTTTTTCTTTTCTACTTTCACGCTTCTTCCCTCTCTTTTCCCTTCTTGAATCTCCTTCTTCTATGTCTTTCTTCAATTTACTGATCTCTCCATGGATGGGTTGGCGGTCCCCTGGCCTCGGTAGGTACTGTCTCTATATGTGTTTATTGTTTATGTTTATATTTTTCATCCCTCACGTGGATGGACAATTTTTCAGGTCCAATTTTCTGTTAATTTAGACCTACCAGTGACCTTTTTCTAGTAATTGCTATGCCTTACAGCAGTCTAACCTTTTATGTGTTGTATGTTATATTTTGAAAAATGGAAAAAAAAATTGAGGCCTTGGTTGAAATTGTGACTCTGCTTTACATAGTATGCTCTGTTACCCGCTTTACTAATTTTTGCATACGCTTGATGCTTTCATTGCATACTCCTGTACAACTTGTACCTCAATAAAATATATTTTAGAAAAAAAGAAAATTATTTTATTCTTTTATGAGTTTATCTCTCCTCAGTTGCTGTAAAAGAAGCATTGATTAGCACTGATCTGTCTGACTTCATCAAGGAGTCAGACAGACGAAACGCATTGGGTGTACCTCATTGACTCTCCACAAATAAGTTAAGCAAAAGACGTTTTATTTTTATAACTTTGTTTTTTAGAGCCTATTATAAGTCCTTTTTTGTGATCTTTTCAATATGTCGTATACTGCCCTTTACTCATTTTTAAGGATATTTTTCTTAAAACTTCCTGTTTTTTTAGATGGATCTACTATCTTTTTTATAATAAACATTGTTGTTATATTTTTTATGTAACTTTGGAATACATTTATTGTTATATCTTTTTATTCAAAAAGCCAGATTCACCTTCTTTTCTCCTCTTTTATATATTTCTATATTTATTAACTACATTCTCTTCAGATATATATATATATATATATATATATATATATAAAACACTGTTAGTTGCTGTTACCCCTATCCCTTTATCCATATTTCTACTGAAACAGCATCATACCAATGCTGAATACTTGGGGGCTAGCTGACACCCTACAGTGATAAGGGAGTGTTTAATTGTCAATTTTTGACTATTTATCTTGTTTTTACAATCACATGTGGCACCATACCCCTATTGCTCATATATATATATATATATATATATATATATCTGCACATATACTAGTCCAGTGCAGTTTTATTGTCATAATAACGATCTGCATTGCCTGTGGCTATGTGTGCCTGTATCTGCTGTGTGGTTTCACTTTTCAGTCTTTCCCAGATATACCTATCACTATATTCTGTACCCTAAGGCACTAGGTGCGTTGGAATCATATATATAGTGCATCACAGTATTTACCCATTACGTATATTCTACTGTGTACTCAGTCACATAATACTGGATTTACTTGCTGGTGTTGTGTAGTGTGTCTACAGTCACATACTAACGATTTTAATCATAGGTATTGTACTCTGTCTGGCTAAGGGGGTAATTCAGACCTGATTGCTGGGCAGCAAATTTTGTGGCCCTGCGATCAGATAGTAGCCGCCTACAGGGGATGTGTATTTTAGCTGTGCAAGTGTGCATTCGCATGTGTAGCAGAGCTGCACAAACAGATTTTGTGCAGTCTCTGCGCAGCCCAGTATTTACTCAGCCACTGCGATCACATCAGCCACCGGGACCGGAATTGATGTCAGGATCCCTCCCTGAAAACGCTTGGACACACCTGCATTTTTCCAAACACTCCCAGAAAATACTCAGTTGCCACCGCCAAAAGCCCTCTTCCTGCCAAACTCCTTGCGATTGCCTGTGGGATTGCTTTTTTCGCACCATCCTGTCGCTGACCAGCGATCCCTGTTGCTACAGTCCAACGCACCTGTACATGGTGGTGCATCTGATCGCAGGCTGTGAGAAAATGCATCCTAGAGATCAGGTTTGAATTAGGACCTAAATCGCTCTGTTGTTGCATTTGTGTACAATATCTAACAAGAAGGGCAGTAAGTCTGTGGACGCTCCTGGATCATGCAGAGCATGCTCCAAAGGTTTACCAGAGGGGGAAGCTGTATATGATAGTCTGTGTACTGTATGTCATACATCTCCCATTCAGTCTGCAGCTCCTGTAACCAATCAGGAGTCACCCTGGGCTGCATTCACAAACCTACTGAGTACTCTGGTGGAACACCTTACGCCCTTTATGGGACCACCTGTGCCATTACAGCTACAAATTGTTCCTATGATTTATCTGCCTTGGGCGGAAAATATGTCTAACCAGTTGTAGCAATTAAATCATTCCTTGGTCAGGCAAAAATCTACACCAGATGTTTCATCAGAAGAGGAGGAGGAGCATACTGTCCTGTCAGACTCGGAATCAGGTGTTTCTGATGAGGATTCTCCATTGCAAATTGATGTCCCTGCCATTGTGGTTGCTATTAAGCAAATTCTACAAATCACTGATGATGAGGATTCCACTACTGTGGCTAAGAAAATGGATATGTTTAAATGGCAGAAGGTGGTTAAAAATCTATTACCCCATTCTGACCATTTGGTGAACATCAGGCAGGAGCCCTGGTCTAATCCAGGGAAGAAATTCCCTCTGCCTAAACGGGCCTTGGCTCACTATCCTCTCCCTGCAGAGTTATGTAACAAGTGGGAAAATCCACCGCAGGTGGATTCTCATGTCACTCGCCTAGTGGTGTCATCCACTCTGCCTGTCACCACTGTCACTTCACTAAAGGAGCATACAGATAAGCGTGCGGGCGCACAAGGGAAGAAAAGTACAAGCTTAATTACAATACTGTTTAAGTGATTGTATTGTATTGTCCCCTATATGTATATTGTCCCTTTTTTTAACTCAAATTTTGATTTTTCTGAAGGTAACAGGGAGCTAGCACTTATCAAAAATGGGGGTGGCCACGATTGAGAATCTCACTCAGTGCATGTCGTGCATGATTAATGTGCACCTGGAACAACAGTCCGAGTATGGGTACATCTGTACGAGATGTGAGTGAACGGCAACCCTGGAAGCCCAGATAACATTTTGAGCAGACTGTTACGTGACTGAGTATTCACAATCTCAAGCAAAGTTTACATAGGATGGTGGAGGAGTTGCAGGGGGGAACACTGGTAGACGAGGAAGACCAGGTAGATACCTGGGTCATGGTTAGAAGGAAGAAGAAGAGGGGGAGACAGGACATCTCCGATCTGCCAAACCCCAACAAATTTGCCTGACAAATCACTGAACAAATTTGTGAGAGTGTCCAAGTTCCGTATGGAAACACTGCACTCAATTGTACTGGCTATGGAACCTGGAGACTATATGGTAACCCTGGATATACAGAATGTGTACCTGCATATACCTATTGCCATGTCGCATCAGCAATATCTGCGGTTTGTTATTGGCAACCTCCACTATTATTTGGACTGGCTAAGGCTCCTCGGATCTTCACCAAGGTCATGGCCGTAATGACTGCCCATCTCCGTCGCCAGGGAGTCAGGATCCTGCCGTATCTGGACGACTTGCTGATTCTGGCAAACTCCCATGATGTCCTCCTCAGTCATCTGCCACTGACAGTAAGCTTCCTACAAGCCCATGGATGGCTCATCAATTGGAAAAAATCCTTACTGGTCCCAGCTCTGAGCATGGTGCACCTGGGGGCACTCCTGGACACACACAGTCAACGATTGTTTCTGTCTCCAGAAAAAGTCCTGAGACTTCAAGACAGGATAAGATGCTTCCTTTGTCGCCCCAGAGTGTTGATACACTCGACGATACAAGTACTTGGCCGGATGGTGTCGGCATTCGACATGGTAGAGTACGCTCAATTTAATTCTCGCCCTCTGCAGAGGTTAATCCTTTCCAAGTGAGATGGCCTACCTCATCGGATCAGATCTCACATGATCACTTTTACTCCCAGGTTCGTCTGTTGCTGACCTGGTGGCTACAGGACCAGCAATTGAGCAGGGGCCCTCCCTTCTGGATCCCCGACTGGGTCCTGCTGACAATGTACTCCAGTCTGTGGGGCTGGGGTGCGGTGTTGGAGCAACATTCTTTTCAGGGTCGCTGGATCAAGGAGGAGTCACTCCTCCCAATAAACATTCTGGAGTTGCAGGCGGTGTTCAATGCATTGACTCTCGCCCTGCCTTTGGTACAGAACAGGCTGGTTGAAGTACGGTCAGACAATGTCACTACGGTGGCATACATAAACCATCAAGGCGGCACTCAAAGCCACATGGCTATGATGGAAGTGTCAAAAATCCTTCGTTTGGTGGAGCGCCATCTGCCAGCAATTTCGTCAGTGTTCATTCCGGGTGTCCTAAACTGGGAAGCGGACTTTCTCAGTCGCCAGGACATGCATGCCAGAGAGTGGAGTCTTCACCCAGAAGTCTTTTAACTCCTAGTGGACAAGTGGGGCCTACCAGACGTAGACCTGATGGCTTCTCGACACAATCACAAGGTTCCGGTCTTCCGATCAAGGACCAGGGATCCTCAAGCAGCATTCGTAAAATGCACTGGCAATTCTATGGACCTTTTGGCTGCCCTACGTGTTCCCTCCAGTGTCACTCTTGCCCAGGGTCCTGTGGAAGTTCAAACAAGAAGGAGGTTTTCTACTTCTAGTTACTCCAGTGTGGCCCAGACAGCATTGGTTCTCAGACCTGCAGGGTCTATCGACAGAGCATCCTCTTCTACTTCCTCAGCACCCAGACCTCCTCGTACAGGGCCCTTGTTTCTATCCAGACCTGGCCAGACTGGCTTTGATAGCGTACAATAATAGTAAGAAATTGAAAAGACACGGACGCTTGGTGGAGGAAAAAGCTTGTCTAGGTATTTCTTGGTGGAACCCAACCACAAAATCAACAATAATAAAGAATTTAAGAAATACTTCTGGCGCTACCACCTTTCTAAAAGAACACTTCTAAGTGGATGCAATATCACTTTCTTACAAATTCCAAATGTTCCTAAATAAAAATGTCCTTATTCTGCTGTACTTCTGGATGTTCTCCTTCTATATCCAATCTGGTGCAGTTGCTTGTAGCAATTCAATACAGAGTACATATGGAAATAAAAATATCAAAAAATAGTGCAATACAGTTGATAATAATAAGAATTTACTTACCGATAATTCTATTTCTCGGAGTCCGTAGTGGATGCTGGGGTTCCTGAAAGGACCATGGGGAATAGCGGCTCCGCAGGAGACAGGGCACAAAAGTAAAGCTTTTACAGGTCAGGTGGTGTGTACTGGCTCCTCCCCCCATGACCCTCCTCCAGACTCCAGTTAGGTACTGTGCCCGGACGAGCGTACACAATAAGGGAGGATTTTGAATCCCGGGTAAGACTCATACCAGCCACACCAATCACACCGTACAACTTGTGATCTAAACCCAGTTAACAGTATGATAACAGAGGAGCCTCTGAAAGATGGCTTCCTAAACAATAACCCGAATTAGTTAACAATAACTATGTACAAGTATTGCAGATAATCCGCACTTGGGATGGGCGCCCAGCATCCACTACGGACTCCGAGAAATAGAATTATCGGTAAGTAAATTCTTATTTTCTCTATCGTCCTAAGTGGATGCTGGGGTTCCTGAAAGGACCATGGGGATTATACCAAAGCTCCCAAACGGGCGGGAGAGTGCGGATGACTCTGCAGCACCGAATGAGAGAACTCCAGGTCCTCCTTTGCCAGGGTATCAAATTTGTAAAAATTTACAAACGTGTTCTCCCCTGACCACGTAGCTGCTCGGCAGAGTTGTAATGCCGAGACCCCTCGGGCAGCCGCCCAAGATGAGCCCACCTTCCTTGCGGAATGGGCCTTAACAGATTTAGGCTGTGGCAGGCCTGCCACAGAATGTACAAGTTGAATTTTGTTACAAATCCAACGAGCAATCGACTGCTTAGAAGCAGGTGCACCCAACTTGTTGGGTGCATACAGTATAAACAGCGAGTCAGATTTTCTGACTCCAGCCGTCCTTTAAATGTATATTTTTAAGGCTCTGACAACGTCCAACAACTTGGAGTCCTTCAAGTCGTCTGTAGCCGCAGGCACTACAATAGGCTGGTTCAGGTGAAACGCTGATACCACCTTAGGGAGAAAATGCGGACGCGTCCGCAGCTCTGCCCTATGTCGAATGGAAAATTAAATAAGGGCTTTTATAAAACAAAGCCGCCAGTTCAGATACCCTCCCGGCCGAAGCCAGGGCCAGTAACATAGTCACTTTCCATGTGAGATATTTCAAATCCACATTCTTTAGTGGTTCAAACCAATTGGATTTGAGGAAATCTAAAACTACATTTAGATCCCACGGTGCCACCTTAGGCACCACAGGAGGCTGTATATGCAGTACTCCTTTGATAAAAATCTGGACCTCAGGGACTGAGGCCAATTCTTTTTGGAAGAATATTGATAGGGCCGAAATTTGAACCTTAATAGATCCCAATTTGAGACCCATAGACAATCCTGATTGCAGGAAATGTAGGAAAACGACCCAGTTGAAATTCCTCCATCGGAGCACTCCGCTGCTCGCACCACGCAACATATTTTCGCCAAATACGGCGATAATGCTTCGCGGTGACTTCCTTCCTTGCCTTTATCAAGGTAGGAATGACTTCTTCTGGAATGCCTTTTCCTTTTAGGATCTGGCATTCAAACGCCATGCCGTCAAACGCAGCCGCGGTAAGTCTTGAAAAAGACAAGGACCCTGCTGAAGCAGGTCCCTTCTCAGAAGTAGAGGCCACGGATCGTCCGTGACCATCTCTTGAAGTTCCGGGTACCAAGTCCTTCTTGGCCAATCCGGAGCCACTAGTCTTACTCCTCTTTGCCGTATACTCCTCAATACCTTTGGTATGAGAGGCAGAGGAGGAAACACATATACCGACTGGTACACCCAAGGTGTTACCAGCGCGTCCACAGCTATTGCCTGCGGATCTCTTGACCTGGCGCAATACCTGTCCAGTGTTTTGTTGAGGCGAGACGCCATCATGTCCACCATTGGTTTTACCCAACGGTTTAATAGCATGTGGAAAACTTCTGGATGAAGTCTCCACTCTCCCGGGTGAAGGTCGTGTCTGCTGAGGAAGTCTGCTTCCCAGTTGTCCACGCCCGGGATGAATACTGCTGACAGTGCTATCACGTGATTCTCCGCCCAGCGAAGGATCCTGGCAGCTTCTGCCATTGCCCTCCTGCTTCTTGTGCCGCCCTGTCTGTTTACATGGGCGACTGCCGTGATGTTGTCCGACTGGATCAACACCGGTCTTCCTTGAAGTAGAGGTTCCGCCTGGCTTAGAGCATTGTATATTGCTCTTAGTTCCAGAATGCTTATGTGAAGAGACTTTTTCAGGCTCGACCACACTCCCTGGAAATTTCTTCCCTGTGTGACTGCTCCCCAGCCTCTCAGGCTGGCATCCGTGGTCACCAGGATCCAATCCTGCATGCCGAATCTGCGGCCCTCCAATAGATGAGCCTCCTGCAACCACCACAGAAGGGATACCCTTGTCCTCGGCGACAGGGTTATCCGCAGGTGCATCTGAAGATGCGACCCTGACCATTTTTCCAACAGATCCCTTTGCATGGAATCTGCCGAAAGGGATTGCTTCGTAAGAAGCTACCATTTTTTTTTTTTTTTTTCAGGACTCTTGTGCATTGATGTACAGACACCTTTCCTGGTTTTAGGAGGTTCCTGACCAGGTCAGATAACTCCTTGGCTTTTTCTTCGGGAAGAAAAACCTTTTTCTGAACTGTGTCCAGAATCATCCCCAGGAACAGCAGACGAGTTGTCGGCATTAATTGGGATTTTGGAATATTCAGAATCCATCCGTGCTGCTTTAGCACCTCTTGAGATAGTGCTAAACCCATCTCTAGCTGTTCTCTGGACCTTGCCCTTATTAGGAGATCGTCCAAGTATGGGATAATTAATACGCCTTTTCTTCGAAGAAGAAATATTATCTCGGCCATTACCTTTGTAAAGACCCGAGGTGCCGTGGACAAACCAAACGGCAGCGTCTGAAACTGATAGTGACAGTTTTGTACAACGAACCTGAGGTACCCCTGGTGTGAGGGGTAATTGGAATGTGGAGATACGCATCCTTGATGTCCAAGGATACCATAAAGTCCCCTTCTTCCAGGTTCGCTATCACTGCTCTGAGTGACTCCATCTTGAACTTGAACTTCTTTATGTACAGGTTCAAGGACTTCAGATTTAGAATAGGCCTTACCGAGCCATCCGGCTTCGGTACCACAAAAAGAGTGGAATAATACCCCTTCCCTTGTTGTAGAAGAGGTACCTTAACTATCACCTGCTGAGAATTCAGCTTGTGAATGGCTTCCAAAACCGTCTCCCTTTCTGAGGGGGACGTTGGTAAAGCAGACTTCAGGAAACGGCGAGGTGGCTCTGTCTCTAATTTCAACCTGTACCCCTGAGATATTATCTGCAGGATCCAGGGATTTACCTGCGAGTGAGCCCACTGCGCGCTGTAATTCTTGAGACGACCGCCTACCGCCCCCGAGTCCGCTTGCGAAGCCCCAGCGTCATGCTGAGGCTTTTGTAGAAGCCGGGGAGGGCTTCTGTTCCTGGGAAGGAGCTGCCTGTTGCTGTCTCTTCCCTCGTCCTCTGCCTCGTGGCAGATATGAATAGCCCTTTGCTCTCTTATTTTTAAAGGAACGAAAGGGCTGCGGTTGAAAGGTCGGTGCCTTTTTCTGTTGGGGAGTGACTTGAGGTAGAAAGGTGGATTTCCCGGCCGTAGCCGTGGCCACCAAATCCGATAGACCGACCCCAAATAACTCCTCTACGCATCGCCTGTCCACTGTCGTGTCCATAAAGCTTTTCTGGCCGAAATGGACATAGCACTTACCCGTGATGCCAGTGTGCAGATATCTCTCTGTGCATCACGCATATAAAGAAATGCATCCTTTATTTGTTCTAACGACAGTAAAATATTGTCCCTGTCCAGGGTATCAATATTTTCGATCAGGGACTCTGACCAAACTACCCCAGCACTGCACATCCAGGCAGTCGCAATAGCTGGTCGTAGTATAACACCTGCATGTGTGTATATACCTTTTTGGATATTTTCCATCCTCCTATCTGATGGATCTTTAAGTGCGGCCGTCTCAGGAGAGGGTAACGCCACTTGTTTTGATAAGCGTGTTAGCGCTTTGTCCACCCTAGGAGGTGTTTCCCAGCGCTCCCTAACCTCTGGCGGGAAAGGGTATAAAGCCAATAACTTCTTTGAAATTAGCAGTTTTTTATCGGGGCACCCCACGCTTCATCACACACGTCATTTAATTCTTCTGATTTGGTAAAAACTACTGGTAGTTTTTTCACACCCCACATAATACCCTGTTTAGTGGTACCTGTAGTATCAGCTAAATGTAACATCTCCTTTATTGCCAAAATCATATAACGTGTGGCCCTACTGGAAAATACGGTTGATTCGTCACCTTCACCACCGGAATCAGTGCCTGTGTCTGGGTCTGTGTCGACCGACTGAGGCAAGGGGCGTTTTACAGCCCCTGACGGTGTTTGAGGCGCCTGGACAGGCACTAATTGAGTGTCCGGCCGCCTCATGTCGGCAAACGACTGCTTAAGCGAGTTGACGCTATCCCGTAATTCCACAAATAAAGGCATCCATTCTGGTGTCGACCCCCTAGGAGGTGACATCCTCATATTTGGCAATTGCTCCGCCTCCACACCAATAACGTCCTCATACATGTCGACACACACGTACCGACACACAGCAGACACACAGGGAATGCTCTATACGAAGACAGGACCCACTAGCCCTTTGGGGAGACAGAGGGAGAGTCTGCCAGCACACACCAAAAAACGCTATATATGACAGGGATAGCCTTATGATTAAGTGCTCCCTTATAGCTGCTTTTATATTAATATATTGCCATTTATTTTGCCCCCCCTCTCTGTTATACCCTGTTTCTGTAGTGCAGTGCAGGGGAGAGACCTGGGAGCCTTCCTGACCAGCGGAGCTGTGACAGAAAATGGCGCCGTGTGCTGAGGAGATAGGCCCCGCCCCTTTTTCGGCGGGCTCGTCTCCCGCTATTTAGTACATTTAGGCAGGGGTAAATATCTCCATATAGCCTCTGGGGCTATATGTGAGGTATTTTTAGCCTTTATAGGTATTCATTTGCCTCCCAGGGCGCCCCCCCCCCAGCGCCCTGCACCCTCAGTGACTGCCGTGTGAAGTGTGCTGAGAGGAAAATGGCGCACAGCTGCAGTGCTGTGCGCTACCTTAAGAAGACTGCAGGAGTCTTCAGCCGCCGATTCTGGACCTCTTCTTGCTTCAGCATCTGTGAGGGGGCCGGCGGCGTGGCTCCGGTGACCATCCAGGCTGTACCTGTGATCGTCCCTCTGGAGCTTCATGTCCAGTAGCCAAGAAGCCAATCCATCCTGCACGCAGGTGAGTTCACTTCTTCTCCCCTCTGTCCCTCGTTGCAGTGATCCTGTTGCCAGCAGGAATCACTGTAAAATAAAAAACCTAAGCTAAACTCTCTAAGCAGCTCTTTATGAGAGCCACCTAGAATTGCACCCTTCTCGGCCGGGCACAAAAATCTAACTGGAGTCTGGAGGAGGGTCATGGGGGGAGGAGCCAGTACACACCACCTGACCTGTAAAAGCTTTACTTTTGTGCCCTGTCTCCTGCGGAGCCGCTATTCCCCATGGTCCTTTCAGGAACCCCAGCATCCACTTAGGACGATAGAGAAAATGTCAATATATTTTCATGATATCCGTAATTAAAATAATTTCTCCATAAAATTTTAAGATTTCTTCATCACACGATTAGTGTAAAAATTGAAGTCGTACCGTGCTTAGCTCCTGGCGAGGAGCAAAGAAGTGAGCGAATAGTAGGAGGTTCCAGTTTCCTTCCTTCTCCCCTCCAAGCTTAACACCAGCGCCAACCATGACAGACTGTTTTGGATGCAGGTAAGTCAGCCAAATCTCGCTGCCAACGCGTTTCTAGTTGCTCTCAACTCTTCCTCAAGGCAGTATGGCCCTTACCTGCATGCATCCATACTTATACTAAAAATTGACCTGGAAGTGCTCTCCTGACCTCCATCAGTTAACAATGATAATCTATATCCGTTCAGAAGCAAATATATTATATAATGATAGTATACATATATATGGAATATTAACATAAATCAAAATATGAAAACCTATTTTTATAAATCTTTAGTGTGTCCTCTAAAGGCATCACTTCCTGTGTATGTATGGCATCCATGGATTACATTAAATCTCTATTATCTATTGTCCATTCCTACTTTCCACAATAAAAAATTTTAAAACGTATATTTATCCTATTCAGATGGCCTCATGCAGTATAGTGTGTAAAATCTTCATTTAAGTACTCCGGGCCCAGCCGATGCGCCTTGCATTCCATCGGCACTCATCTGGAAGTCCCACTTGCGTTCCACGCCGTGTCACTTCCGCCCCGTTCCCATGCAACACATGGGGATCCGTCCGGAAGCGCGTGTGGGCCCATACTCCACCAAACAACACCGAAAGCTCCTATTCACCTTCCCCCACTCCTCATGCGTTCCACGTTCTTATGAATGGAAGCGCACTTCCGCGTTCCACCTCGAATGAGCTGGAGGCTTCTCTTATGCCTCAACACTGGCAGTGAAAGTAGTCTGTGGGACTTTCTGTAGTCCTAAGTCCTGTATATCAGATCAACTCACCATTAACTGCATCAACCAAAAACAGCATATTAAAACAACACAAGCAGATCCTGTCCTGGTAAAAGGGAAACTCATTCAAAAATAAGTTTAAAATTAAACCGATCTCAATAAAACACACAAGAAATCCTATTCCAGTAAAAGGGAAACTTATTAGTACATTTTAGAACTCTACTTTACAAAGTAGAGTGCTAATCTCTGCATCTGAAGCTGTCAACTTACATATGGCAGTTGGAATAGCAATTTAATGTATACTATAGATTGCTCCCAATTTTTTTAATTATAGGAACCATTTGACTTCGAATTCTTTGTTGAGTCCATCAGGAACGATGGCCCTCAGCTTATGAATCCATGTCATTTCTGTTCGAGCCAACATACCCTCCTGATCTCTATCTTTCCACATGATCTTTACATGCTGGATCCCCAAGAACCGTTTAATGGCCTTTGTGCAGCAATTGTGTGTAATCCTAAAATGATTAGATAAGTTATGCGATTACAATCCCTTTCTAATATTTCTAGTGTGTTCCCCCATTCAGGGTTTTAATGCCCTTGATGTCCGGCCTATATAGATTAGACCGCATGTACATTCGATTAAGTAAATAATATTACTGGTGTGACACGTAATTAAATTTTTGATTTTATACTCATTGTTACCCACACGGAAACTGGATATTTTAGATGTTATACTGGAAAGCGATTTACACATTATGCAACTGCCACATCTATAAAATCCTTCAGATCTTACTGGATTACTTATTTCCATCGGTAATGAGCTTTTAACTTGTTTATATTTCAGATTATTTGATTTCCTATAAATAAATCTGGGTTTTTTTTGGATCAAATCCTTTAAAATACGATCTTTTCTAAGAATGTACCAATGCTTCTTTATAATAAATTCAATATTTTTGTGGTTTTCTACAAAAATTGTGATAAATGCTAAATCATAACTCTCTTTATTATTTTTTCCTTTCTGATTTTGTTCTGTTATATGCAGTAACTTGTTTCTCTCTATTATCGACACTTCCTTTTTTGCCTTTTCTATATGTTCTTTTGTATATCCCTGCTAAATAAAATTACGGGTCATTATCTCGCTTTGATTCTCACATTCCTCAATGTTATTGCAATTAATTTTTAGTCTATTGAATTGGCTCTTCAGAATACCCCGTATCCAGTTAGGCTGATGTTGGCTTTCTCTACTTATGTATTGCTGGGAATCAATTGGTTTCACAAAACCCTTTATATTTATTTTATTCTTATTTAAGGAAACCGTAATATCTCAAAAATTGACTGTGTGCTTACTAATCTCAAAGGTCAAATTTAATTGTGCCTCAGTATTATTCAGTTTGTCACAAAAATCGGTTAGTGTATCCTCTGAACCATTCCATATGCATATCACATCGTCTATAAATCGATACCAGAGGACCAAGTTTGCACCTAAAGCCACAACCCCCAAACATGGTCTCTTTTATTTATTGGAATTGTGGATTGGTTTGAAACCAACTAACGACATCTATACCTTTCTCATGGTCGATGACTGTATATAAAGATGTCACATTGGCCGTTGCTAAAATGTAATGGTCACATGGTTGAATCTCTTCTAATTTATTAATAATGTCAGTTGTGTCTTTAATGTAAGACCTATTTTTTATCACCAATGGTTGAAGGTAAGAGTCAATAATCTCAAATAGGTTGGTTGTTAAGCTCCCTATGGCTTTGATAGCGTGGCTTTTGAAGCATCACTCCTGAGAGCCAAAGGATTCTCTGAAGCGCTCATCCAAACTATGGAGGTCATTCCGAGTTGATCGCTCACTAGCAACTTTTTGCAGCGCTGCGATCAGATAGTCGCCGCCTATGGGGGAGTGTATTTTAGCTTTACGAGTGTGCGAACGCTTTTGCAGCTGACAGCAACAAAAAGTTATTTGCAGTTTCTGAGTAGCTCTGGACTTACTCAGCCACTGCAATTACTTCAGTCTTTTTGGTCCTGGAATTGACGTCAGACAGCCACCTTGCAAACGCTTGGACACGCCTGCGTTTTTCCAAACACTCCCAGAAAACGGTCAGATGACACTCACAAACGCACTCTATCTGTCAATCACCTTGCGATCAGCTGTGCGAATGGATTCTTTGTAAAATCCATTGCCCAGCACCGATTCTCTTTGTACCCGTACGACGCACCTGCGCATTGCGGTGCATACGCATGCGCAGTTTTGCTGAGATTTAACCTGATCACAGCACTGCAAAAAGTTGCTAGTGAGCAATCAACTCGGAATGACCCCCCCATGTTAAAAGCCCGTAAACCGGCTTCAGCTCGGATTTATTACAGGGTCTGGAATTGTTACTTCACCTGGTGTGCTGATAAGAATTATAATGCATAGAGTTTCAGAACTTCCAGAATTCTGACTTTTCTGCAAAGAGGCCTGTACTTAGGCCTTCGTCTGGCCTCCCTCAAGGTTCACATATCTGCCTTGTCGGTATGGCTTCAGCGAAAAATTGCATTTTGACCTTACGTTCATACATTCACTCAGGGTGTCTTATGGATTCAGCCGCCCTCTGTCCCTCCTGTGGCTCCATGGGATCTGTCTGTTGTCCTGAATGCCCTGGAAGAGTCTCCATTTTTGAACCTCTTGAGATGGTGGACCTTAAATTGCTCACGGCCAAGGTCTTGTTTTTACTGGCTATTGCCACTGCAAGAAGGGTGTCAAAATTAGGTGCATTGTCCTGTCATCCACCCTTTCTAATATTTCATTGTACCTAAGGTGGTTTCATCTTTTCACCTTAACCAAGAGATTGTGATTCTGGCCTTTATCTCTTCTGATTTGTCCTCCAAAGAGCAGTCTTTGGATGTGTTACGGGCTCTCTGTATATATGTGGAGAGTACTGCCTCTATCAGGAGGTCAGAATCCCATTTTGCCTTGTTTGGTTTTCACAAACATGGCTAGCCTGCGAATAAGCAAACCTTGGACAGATGGATTAGAATGGTGATTGCATAAGCTTATGTACAGGCTGGTCTCCCAGCTCCTGCTGTTATTAATGCCCATTCTACTCGGTCTGTTGGACCTTCTTGGGCGGATCGCTGTGGCGCGTCCACAGAACAATTGTGCAAGGTGACTAAGTGGTCCTCTGTGAACATGTTTATTAGGTTCTATGCCTGTGATACTTCTGCCTCCCAGGATGCTTCCTTTGGACACCAGGTTCTTATACCCACTGAGGTGCGTCCCCTCCCTTGAGGAACTGCTTTAGGACATCCCTGATGCTTCCCTGTGAAAACCAATGTAACCTGCTACAGAAAAGGAGAGTTATGGTAGACTTACCATTGTTAACTCTCTTTCTGCAAGGTACATTGGGTTCCACAGGACGCCCACCTTGACGCACCTAGTTTCTATGGGTTTGTATGGCATTAGCCGCTGGTCCCTTCTCCTGTCATGAGAATGTGGTTCTATGTGACTAACATCTACCTTCTCTCTTACCTGCACCTGCATTGGACTGGTTAA
The DNA here is from genome assembly GCF_028390025.1 of Pseudophryne corroboree. Classification (NCBI taxonomy): domain Eukaryota; kingdom Metazoa; phylum Chordata; class Amphibia; order Anura; family Myobatrachidae; genus Pseudophryne; species Pseudophryne corroboree. Next base: position 308,895,552 of record NC_086451.1, on the reverse strand, counting down.
CAAAACTGAGCTCACAGTGCCTGGAGGCAGGGTTATAGAGGAGGCCCCAATGCATCCTGGGACAATGTAAAGCTTTAGCCTGTTGGTGCCTCTGGATCAAGATCCACCTTGCACCCTGATGTTTCCCTGTAGAACCCAATGTACCTCGCAGAAAGAGAGTTAACAATGGAAAGTCTACCGTAACTCTCCTTTCTCTGACGTCCTAGTGGATGCTGGGAACTCCGTAAGGACCATGGGGAATAGCGGCTCCGCAGGAGTCTGGGCACATCTAAAGAAAGCTTTAGGATCACCTGGTGTGCACTGGCTCCTCCCCCTATGACCCTCCTCCAAGCCTCAGTTAGATCTCTGTGCCCGAACGAGAAGGGTGCACACTAGGGGCTCTCCTGAGCTCTTTGTGAAAGTTTTAGTTTAGGTTTATTATTTTCAGTGAGACCTGCTGGCAACAGGCTCACTGCATCGAGGGACTAAGGGGAGAAGAAGCGAACTCACCTGCGTGCAGAGTGGATTGGGCTTCTTGGCTACTGGACATTAGCTCCAGAGGGACGATCACAGGTTCAGCCTGGATGGGTCCCGGAGCCGCGCCGCCGGCCCCCTTACAGAGCCAGAAGAGCGAAGAGGTCCGGAAAATCGGCGGCAGAAGACGATCCTGTCTTCAGATAAGGTAGCGCACAGCACCGCAGCTGTGCGCCATTGCTCTCAGCACACTTCACACTCCGGTCATTGAGGGTGCTGGGCGCTGGGGGGGCAGCGCCCTGAGACGCAATAAATCGATAAAAACCTTATATGGCTAAAATAAATGCATCACATTTAACTCCTGGGCTATATGGATGCATTTAACCCCTGCCAAAACATACAGAAAAACGGATGATAAGGACGCCGAGAAAGGGGCGGAGCCTATCTCCTCAGCACACTGGCGCCATTTTCCCTCACAGCTCAGTTGGAGGGAAGCTCCCTGGCTCTCCCCTGCAGTCACTACACTACAGAAAGGGGTTAAAAAAGAGAGGGGGGCACAAATTAGGCGCAGTATAAACAATACAGCAGCTATAAAGGGAAAAACACTTATATAAGGTTATCCCTGTATATATATAGCGCTCTGGTGTGTGCTGGCAAACTCTCCCTCTGTCTCCCCAAAGGGCTAGTGGGGTCCTGTCCTCTATCAGAGCATTCCCTGTGTGTGTGCTGTGTGTCGGTACGTTTGTGTCGACATGTATGAGGAGAAAAATGATGTGGAGACGGAGTAGAGTGTCTGTAATAGTGTTGCCACCCCCTAGGGGGTCGACACCTGAGTGGATGTACTGTTGAAATTGCGTGACAGTGTCAGCTTTGTATTAAAGACAGTAGTTGACATGAGACAGCCGGCTACTCAGCTTGTGCATGTCCAGACGTCTCATACAGGGGCTCTAAAGCGCCCGTTACCTCAGATACAGACGCCGACACGGATACTGACTCCTGTGTCGACGGTGAAGAGACAACCGTGATTTCCAATAGGGCCACACATTGCATGATTGAGGCAATGGAAAATGTTTACACTTTTCTGATAATATGAATACCACCAAAAAAGGGGTATTATGTTTGGTGAGGAAAAACTTCCTGTAGTTTTCCTGAATCTGAGAAATAAAATGAGGTGTGTGATGATGCGTGGGTTTCCCCCCGATAACAATTGATAATTTCTAAAAAGTTATTGGCAGTATACCTTTTCCCGCCAGAGGTTAGGGTGCGTTGGGAAACACCCCCTAGGGGGGATAAGGCGCTCACACGCTTGTAAGAAAAGGGCTCTATCCTCTCCTGAGATGGCCGCCCTTAAGGATCCTGCTGATAGAAAGCAGGAGGGTATCCTAAAATGTATTTACACACATACTGGTGTTATACTGCGACCAGCAATCGCCTCAGCCTGGATGTGCAGTGCTGGGTTGGCGTGGTCGGATTCCCTGACTGGAAATATTGATATCCTAGATAAGGACAGTATATTATTGCCTATAGAGCAATTAAAAGATGCATTTCTATATATGCATGATGCACAGCGGAATATTTGCCGACTGGCATCAAGTATAAGTGCGTTGTCCAATTCTACCAGTAAAGTGGTCAGGTGATGCGGATTCCAAACGGCATTTGGAAGTATTGCCTTAAAAAAAGGGGATGTACCCCTGGTCGCCTCTCAAAATAAGACGCCGTATTATCAGGCGCAGTCCTGGTTGGCAAGCGGACAAAAGGGTTCCTCTTTTCTGCACGTGACAGAGGGAGAGGAAAATGGCTGCAGAGATCAGCCAGTTCCCAGGAACAGAAACCCTTTTCTGCCTCTGCCAAGCCCTCAGTATGACGCTAGGGCTTTACAAGTTCAGGCACGGTGGGGGCCCGTTCTCAATGAATTTCAGTGCGCAGTGGGCTCACTCGCAAGTAGACCCCTGGATCCTTCAGGTAATATTTTCAGGGGTACAAATTGGAATTCGAGACGTATTCCCTTCGCCGTTTCCAAAAGTCTGTTTTACCGACGTCTCCCGCTGACAGGGAGGCAGTTTTGGAAGCCATTCACAAGCTGTATTCCCAGCAGGTGATAATTAAGGTACCCCTCCTGCAACAGGGAACGGGGTTTTATTCCACACTATTGTGGTACCGAAGCCAGACGGCTCGGTGGGACCGATTTTAAAATCTAAAATCTAAAATCTTTGAACACTTACATACAGAGGTTCAAATTCAAAATTGAGTCACTCAGAGCAGTGATTGCAAACCTGGAAGAAGGGGACTACATGATGTCTCGGGACATCAAGGATGCTTACCTTCATGTCAAAATTTACCCTTCTCACCAAGGGTATCTCAGGTTATGGTACAGAACTGTCACTATCAGTTCAGACGCTGCCGTAGGGATGGTCCACGGCACCCCGGGTCTTTACTGAAGTAATGACCGAAATGATGATATTCCTTCGAAGGAAGGGAATTTTAGTTATCCTTTACTTGGACGATTCCCTGATAAGGGTAAGATCCAGGGAACAGTTGGAGATCGGTGTAGCACTATCTCAGGTAGTGTTGCGGCAGCACGATTGGACTCTCAATATTCCAAATTCGCAGCTGGTTCCGACGACTTGTCTTCTGTTCCTAGGGATGATCCTGGACACAGTCCAGAAAGAAGGTGTTTCTCCCGGAGGAAAAAGCCAGGGAGTTATCCGAGCTAGTCAGGAACCTCCTAAAACCGAACCAAGTCTCAGTGCATCAATGCACAAGGGTTCTGGGTAAAAATGGTGGCTTCCTACGAAGCAATCCCATTCGGCAGATTCCACGCAAGACTTTCCAGTGGAACCTACTGGACAAATGGTCCGGGTCGCATCTTCAGATGCATCAGCGGATAACCCTGTCACCAGGGACAAGGGTATCCCTCCTGTGGTGGTTGCAGAGTGCTCATCTTCTAGAGGGCCGCAGATTCGGCATTCAGGACTGGGTCCTGGTGACCACGGATGCCAGCCTGCGAGGCTGGGGAGCAGTCACACAGGGAAGGAATATCCAGGGCTTATGGTCAAGCCTGGAGACATCACTTCACATAAATATCCTGAAGCTAAGGGCCATTTACAATGCTCTAAGCTTAGCAAGACCTCTGCTTCAAGGTCAGCCGGTGTTGATCCAGTCGGACAACATTACGGCAGTCACCCACGTAAACATACAGGGTGCCACAAGAAGCAGGAGGGCAATGGCAGAAGCTGCAAGGATTCTTCGCTGGGCGAAAAACCATGTGATAGCACTGTCAGCAGTTTTCATTCCGGGAGTGGACAACTGGGAAGCAGATTTCCTCAGCACGACCTCCACCCGGGAGAGTAGGGACTTCACCCAGAAGTCTTCCACATGATTATAAACCGTTGGGAAAAACTCGACAGGTATTGCGCCAGGTCAAGGGACCCTCAGGCAATAGCTGTAGATGCTCTGGTAACACCGTGGGTGTACCAATCAGTGTATGGGTTCCCTCCTCTGCCTCTCATACCCAAGGTACTGAGATTGATAAGATGGAGAGGAGTAAGCACTATATTAGTGGCTCCGGATTGGCCAAGAAGGACTTGGTAACCGGAACTTCAAGAGATGCTCACGGAGGATCCGTGGCCTCTACCTCTAAGAAGGGACCTGCTTCAGCGGGGACCTTGTCTGTTCCTAGACTTGCCGCGGCTGCGTTGACGGCATGGCGGTTGAACGCCGGATCCTGAAGGAAAAAGGCATTCCGGATGAAGTCATCCCTATCCTGATCAAGGCCGGGAAGGATGTAACCGCAAAACATTATCACCGCATTTGGCGAAAATATGTTGCGTGGTGCGAGGCCAGTAAGGCTCGACGGAGGAAATTCAACGGGGTCGATTCCTACATTTCCTGCAAACAGGAGTATCTATGGGCCTGAAATTGGGGTCCATTAAGGTTCAAATTTCGGCTCTGTCGATTTTCTTCCAAAAAAGAACTAGCTTCAGTCCCTGAAGTTCAGACGTTTGTTAAAGGGGTACTGCATATACAGCCTCCTTTTGTGCCTTCAGTGGCACTTTGGGATCTCAAGGTGGTTTTTGGGTTCCAAAAGTCACATTGGTTTGACCCACTTAAATCTGTTAAGTTAAAAATATCTCACAGAAAAAGTGGTCATGCTGTTGGCTCTGGCCTGGGCCAGGCGCGTGTCAGAATTGGTGGCTTTATCCTGTAAAAGCCCTTATCTGATTTTCCATTCGGACAGGGCGGAATTGAGGACTCGTCCTCAGTTTCTCCCTAAGGTGGTTTCAGCGTTCACCTGAACCAAACCTATTGTGGTGCCTGCGGCTACTAGGGACTTGGAGGACTCCAAGTTGCTAGACGTTGTCAGGACCCGGAAAATATATGTTTCCAGGACGGCTGGAGTCAGGAAATCTGACTCGCTGTTTATCCTGTATGCACCCAACTAGCGGGGTGCTCCTGCTTCTAAGCAGACTATTGCTCGTTAGATTTGTAGTACAATTCAGCTTGCACATTCTGTGGCAGGCCTGCCACAGCCAAAAAATCTGTAAATGCCCACTCCACAAGGAAGGTGGGCTCATCTTGGGCAGCTGCCCGAGGGGTCTCGGCTTTACAACTTTGCCAAGCAGTTACTTGGTCAGGAGCAAATACGTTTGTAAAATTCTACAAATTTGATACCCTGGCTGAGGAGGACCGGGAGTTCTCTCATTGGGTGCTGCAGAGTCATCCGCACTCTCCCGCCCGTTTGGGAGCTTTGGTATAATCCCCATGGTCCTTACGGAGTTCCCAGCATCCACTAGGACGTCAGAGAAAATAAGAATTTACTTACCGATAATTCTATTTCTCGTAGTCCGTAGTGGATGCTGGGCGCCCATCCCAAGTGCGGATTGTCTGCAATACTGGTACATAATTATTGTTACCAAAAAATTCGGGTTATTGCTGTAGTGAGCCATCTTTTCTAGAGGCTCCTCTATTATCATGCTGTTAACTGGGTTCAGATCACAAGTTGTACAGTGTGATTGGTGTGGCTGATATGAGTCTTACCCGGGATTCAAAATCCTTCCTTATTGTGTACGCTCGTCCGGGCACAGTATCCTAACTGAGGCTTGGAGGAGGGTCATAGGGGGAGGAGCCAGTGCACACCAGGTGATCCTAAAGCTTTCTTTAGATGTGCCCAGACTCCTGCGGAGCCGCTATTCCCCATGGTCCTTACGGAGTGCCCAGCATCCACTACGGACTACGAGAAATAGAATTATCGGTAAGTAAATTCTTATTTTTTCTGTGCATGTGAGCTCAGCTTGACATCATCTTAATGTGTATATGGAACCCTTCATTTTCTGGTTATTTTTTTGGCTGAACCCTGTCTGGAACGTTGATTACTTTTCTGTGTACCGAATCCTCACTGATATAGACTTTGCTTCTTCTCTGACATACAGATCCCTTTTATGAATATGCAGGGACATAACTAGACCTTTGTGGGCCCATAGCAAAATCTTGACAGCCCCCCCTCCCCCTTGCTGTTGTCACTACAAAGCCTCTTAAGAGACCAGAAGAGAGAGAGAGAGAGAGAGAGAGACGTGAGTGAGAGACAAAAAGGGTGTCGGGGGGAAAGAGAAAAGAGAGGAGCAAGAAGAGAGAGGGAGAGTGAGGGTTTCATGAAAAAAGAGGGAATGAGCGAAAGAGAGACGCGAGAGAGAGGGTGTCAGGAAGTAAGAGAGAATGGGATGAGAGGGGTGTCAGAGAGAGAGAGAGAGAGAGAGAGAGAGAGAGAGAGAGAGAGAGAGAGAAGTGGGACATGCAAGAGAGGGAGGGGAGCAAGAGAGAGAGAAATCTAGAGAATTTTAAGAAGCTACGCATGGTGCAATATTTCTTCCAATATGGACTATATTGTCCATATTGGAAGTAAACATAGTGCATATTGCATCATGTGTATGCACCTTTCGATGTCGATGTGCAGTCCCACAGGATCAGCATCGCAGGGAAATATAGTGGCCCAAGGGCCGGGCTGATACTGCCTAGATCGGAGGGTCATGCCTCCGGCCACAATATAGTCTGTATCGGCCGACGTATGAGTAGCACCATGTGTACACGGCATTGGGGAGAGAGAGAGAAAAAGAGAGGAGCAAGATAGAGTAAGAGATGGTGTCAGGGTAAGAAAGAGGGAAGGAAAGAATGAGACAGACAGAAAGTGCCATGGAGAGAGAGTGTGTCAGGGATAGAGAGGAAAAGATACAGTGTCAGGGAGACTGGAGTAAGGGAGAGGGAGAGTGAGACAGTGTCAGGGTGAGGAAGAGGGAGGAGAGAGACAGACAATGTCAGGGAGAGGGAAAGAGACACACAGTCAGGGAGAGAGTCAGTGTCAAGGTGAGAGTGAGAGATAGTGAGAAATATGGTGTCGGGTGAGAGACAGAGAGGGACAGTGTCAGAAAGATAGAGAGACAGTGCCACGGAGATAGAGACAGTTTCTGGGAGAAAGAGAGGGTGAGACAGTGCCAGGGAGAGAGAGAGAGCGAGAGAGAGAGAGAAAAAAAAGAGAGAGAGACAGTGTTAGGGAGATAGAGAGAGACAGTTTCATGGAGAAAATAGAGGGCAAGACAGTGTCAAGGAGAGATAGACAGTGTCAAGGAGAGAGGCAGTGTCAGTGAAAGTGAGAGATAGAGAGTGTCAGAGAGGCAGACAGAGACAGTGTCAGTGAGAAAGATAGAGAGACAGTGTCAGGGAGATAGAGAGAGACAGTTTCAGGGAGAAAATATAGGGCAAGACAGTGTCAAGGGGAGAGACAGTGTCAAGGAGAGAGAGACAGTGTCAGGGAGACACAGTGTCAGGGAGAGAGCAGTGTCAGGGAAAGAGGGAGAGAGTGTCAGGGAGAGAGAGGGAGAGATACACAGTGTTATGGAGAGAGGAGAGAGACAGTTTAAGGAAGAAAGGGAGAAACAGTGTCATGGAGAGAGTGGGAGGGAGACATTGTCAGGGAGAGAGAGGGAGAGAGACACATTGTTAGGTAGAGGGAGAGACAGTGTCAGATTGAGAGAGAGAGAGAGTGTTTCAGGGAGAGAGAGAGAGACAGAGAGAGAGTGAGTGAGGGAGAGAGACAGTGTTGTCAGAGAGAGAGAAGAGAGAGAGTGTCAGGGAGCGAGAGGGGTGAGAGAAAGAGAGGGGGTGGCAGCGAGTACTACCTGACTACAGCAGAGGTCTCTGATGGGGGTGGGCATTTCCAGGCATCAAGCTCCACCCCTAAATACCTGCAAATCACACACTCTGATCAGGCCAGGTAGACCCCTGGATTCGGGTGGGGTGGGGGGTGTGGGGGGGGGGGGGGGGTGAGGGATGGGTCCAGGACAGGGCAGCATAGAGCCTTGCTTTGGCCCTGGTACTATAAGGTTCATCTAGAAGTATGCATGGTGGGGAATGCAAATGTCACTTCAGTTCTATTCCTAATTATATACATTAAGTTTCAGGTAGGCAGGGATTTAATGGAACCCCTACTTACTACATGGGAGGAAAATATCCTATAAGGCGCCACAATGACTGCACTGTGTCTTTATGTATTTAGGACAAAATAGGAATTAAACTGAGAAGAAAATGATCAAACAGCTATATACTGTATGTTTGATAAAAAATGTCCAAGGCTAACCATTACTGGTGAATACAAAATACCCGCATGCCTGGCAAATGCTATGTCTATTCCTGGGTCACAAATAAAGTTTTAGTTTACCTCTGGAGGGGGATTATTATTATCCTTTATTTATATGGCGCCACAAGGGTTCCGCAGCGCCCAATTACAGAGTACATAAACAAATAATCAAACAGGAAAACAGCAACTTACAGTTGATGACAGTATAGGACAAGTACAGGGTAAATAAACATAGTTACATCAGCAGATGACACTGGAATAAGTATCAGGTGGCAGAAGACTGATGGATTTGGTGCAGTTGAAGATTATTAAAGTAAGACAAAGGATAAGCACATGAGGGAAGAGGGCCCTGCTCGTGAGAGCTTACAATCTAAAGGGGAGGGGTAGACAGACATGGGTGACACAGATGGGGTACATAGAGAACGTGGAACAGAGGGTTAGGATGAGATTTGGCTGTGGATGTGGACCTTATATGATCATATACTGTATATCCTGCACATACACCTTTACACTTAACACCCTATGCTACTCTTTATTATGAAGCCCATAGATAAAAGTATCCTTTATATAACCCTAAGCAGACCTCTTCCTGAATCAAATCTCTAAAGCATTAAAGAGAAATTTATAGCCCTCATTTGTCTTTTAAGCTCAGTAAAACTACAAAAACACACAATCCTAAACCAGCAAAATTCCTATTTATCCTGTGTATATTATTCTGTAAACACAACCTAATCTCCTTTCCATTACTCACTCCAGTCATTGAAGCAGTCCCAGGGTACAGACGTCCTCACAAAATGGACGACTGAAGACACTGGGTCCACTTTTAAAGAACCGTATTCTACGTCACAGATATGTTTTTGATTTCACATGTGTCATGCAGTTTTAGGTTGGATTTCATAAAACAAACAAAGTAGAGACAAGATTTTTTTTTTTAAATCTATTTTTTTTAATATATATTTTGACATGTTTCTTCCTTAGCTGGAAGACAAGAATCAGAAAATAAATATGTTGCACATGCGGCTCAGGACAATATTTGCTTATCTGTTAATCTAATTTGTTCTAGCACAGCGGAGATGAGCAAACAGATTCTGGAGATTTTCAGATCTGTCAGATCTTTGCTTATGTTGGCCAGGCAACAATGCTCATTTTGGCTACAACTTGAGCCAAGTAGCCGCATCACTGCCATCATGAACGGGGCCTGTTGGAGAAGGTTGGGAGGTAACCACCTGCATGCCTGAGAATGATCCAATTGTTTTGAATTGGATTATTTTGAGCATTGTTTGGTGCCCGCACTGTGGTATTAGACCAATTGCTATGTCACTTTTAGTGGCCAGATTTAGGGGTATATTCAATTAGGGTCGGATCCATTCCGACATGCATTTGTCGGAATGGATCCCACAACTCCTATTCAATCCCATCTCAATTCGACTTTAAAAAAAGTCGAATTGAGATGAGACCTGTGAGCGGAGGAGAGGGGGGAGACCAGCGGGGAGAGCCGCGGGCAGACGGAGGAGAGCAGCACTACAGCAGCGCTGCAGAAGGATGTCTCACAGCCGCCAGACCTCATGGCAGTGTCCACCCGCCTCCAGCAAGCATGACCTCACTTGCTGAAGCCGGGTGGATGCTGCGGCTGTGACACATCCTCCTGCAGTGCTGTGCTGTAGCGCAGCTCTCCCCCGTCTCCCCGCGGCTCTCCCCCCTCTCCTCCTTTAAGGTCCCTCATCTCAGTCCGACATTTTTTTATGTCGGACTGAGATGGTCGGAAACGGGGCCAAATCCTTTCGAATTTGGCCCTGTTTTCCTTAAAAGTGCGTGAATCGGCAGCTATACCGCCAATTCACGTACTATTCGACAGGTCGAATTCCCCAACTTGTCGAATAAAAATAGCGGGGCCCCGCATCACAGCCGCCGCTCACGGCAGCGTCCACCCGGCTCCAGTAAGCGAGGTCTCGCTTGCTGGGGCAGGGTGGACGCTGCTGTGAGTGGCGGCTGTGACATCCTCCTGCTCTCCCCGTCTGGCTGCCCGCGGCTCTTCCCGTCACTGCTCCTGCATCTCACTTTGACTTTTTTTAAAGTCGAATTGAGATGGTCGAAAAAGGTTTTGGCCCCGTTTTCGACACAAGCACGTGGATCGGCAGCTATTCCGCCGATCACGTGCTTTTCGACAAGTCGAATTCCTCGACATGTCGAATATATTGAATAGGTCGGAACCCCTTCCGACCTAAAAAAGTCAAAAACTGCCTTCTTTTCGGCAGACGGCAGCTTTCGACTTCAATTGAATATACCCCGTAGTCTTGAAACCAAGTTCACTTTTTCTAATAATTAAAGTGAGGAAGTTACACCTGAATTGAGGAAATAGCTGACAATAAGGCTGATGCTTAGTTTGAATACATTTGAGTTCAAGGGAATATTTACTAAAGTGCGGGTTTTCAAATGTGGAGATGTTACCAATAGCAACCAATCAGGTTCTACTTATCATTTATTTAGCACCTTCTAAAAAATAATAGGCATAATCTAATTGGTATGTGCGACATCTCCACATTTGAAAACAAGCACTTTAGTAAATATACCTCCAAAAAAAGTTGATTAAATGCATTTACTAAGTAAACCCCCCAAGAGTGTGCACATGCAAAGATGGACAAAATCGCAAGTTGCCATCAACTCAGGATTGTAAAAGTTTCTTCCTTTATTGTAAAGAGACACCATGGATCCAGGCAAAGCTGCCACTGTGGCATTCTAATGTGAACCTGAATAGCTCTTATGGACAGTGCAACAAAGGAGGTGAGAGGAGTATATATACAGTATTAGAGATGTGTGCAGACCCCTTTGTTTTGGTTTGGATGAAAGAACCCTTCAGTGATTTGGTTCAGTTTTGGTTTTGGATGTCTTTTAAATTGCTAAAAACAGCTAAAATCGTGTCATTTTTGGACCTGTTGTTCCTATAGTATTATTAACATCAATAACATTCATTTCCAGTAATTTCCAGTGTGAAATGGCACCTTAAATCACGACGGAGTTACTTGCCATGAAAAATACATAAGATTCATTTTTTAGATTACATATCTGACCCCAAAGTGACCCAAGCTGGGACTCGGTTCAACTCCCCAAGTTGGGGTGTGTTCAATTTTAAACCAAACCACTCATCTCTCTCATACAGTATATTTGTTTGTGTGTCTTTGTGGGTCTTTGTGTACTACTTGTGTGCGTATATATATATATATATATATATATATATATACCAATCCCTGTAATCCATACAGCGGCACTCAGAGTCTTAAGTAGATGTGTAAAAAGTGCTTTTTAATGAATCATAACATCAATTTGCATTCCAACGTTTCGGGGCATAAGCCGCCCCTTTTTCAAGGTGAGCAAACAAGAAGTGAATGTGAAACAAACAAACGTACCTTTATGTGTGAAGGAGACCCGTGGGCGGGAAGAACAGCTGTGTGCAGGGGAGATCGTGAGCTTCCGTCCAGCTGAGTGTGACGTGTGTGGTCTGTCGGCTGTGACTCTGTTGTCGCGTTACTCGGCACGGCTCTCGGGGGTTACCATGGTTACTTACCTGTAACCGGAAGTGACAAAGGTTTCCTGCTGTGGTCATAGTAACCAGGACGCTCCGTATGCTCGTGTCCAGAGCGCGATCACCGTTCACAGCTGTGAAAAAATGTAATAAAGTGTGGAATCAATATATATGATGATCTGCTGCAATGTGGAGAAACTAAAAGCTGGATGAACTATGTACTTTATACAGTGTATATGCCCCATAAGGAATGGATGATTCATAAGCTATTGACAGGCTGATCGTGCGGCCAGTGTTATACATGAACGGTTCTGTCTATGCGCTAATGTCATAAATGAGAGAGTGTCAGTCTGGTGTGAGTAATGGCTGATTATCTTTGTGTGTTCCAACATTAAATTAGTATCTGTATGTGCACAAATCACTCACTGATACTCAATGTATAGCTTATAACCTATCCAGCCTTATTCATCATAAGGAGAGGAAAAAAGAAAAGTGGTATTCAGTTTGAACTGCCATCGTGCTTCTAACTTCAGTAGGGAACCGGCTCTATCGCCTCCTCGAATACTCATCGGAATGTGGTCGATAATCTGAAATTTTAATTCGTTCAGCGAATGACCCCTCTCCGTATAGTGTCTGGCTACTGGTTGTTCAGACTTTCGTTGGCTGAGCGCCATTTTAACTGCAGACCTATGCATTGCAAATCGTTCCCTGGCTGTACGCACTGTCTTGCCCACATACTGCAAATTGCATGGACAGGTGATTAAGTAGATAACATGCGTAGTAGTGCATGTGAGGACATGCCGTATGTTGTAGGTTCGACCAGTTTCACTGGAAGCGAATGTACCGCCCGTGGTCATATATTTGCATGTTTCGCATCCCAGGCATTTATAACACCCGGGGCTTTTTGACAGAAACGTGCTGGGTGGAGCAGGCTTAAAGCTCGTGGTATCTGTATGTACCACGAAATCTCTAATGGATTTGCCCTTAGTATGACATACCATGGGTCGTTTCTTGTGCAATGCGGGAAGTTTCTGGTCGGTCGCTACTATGGGCCATAAAGCTCTAAGCGCCCTAGGTATTACAGGGCTAGTGGTATTAAATTTAGAAACGAAAGGTATAATTTGAGTTGCCTTCTTAGGCTGTGGTTTCAAAAGTTCCTCTCTTTTACTATTGGCCGTCCTGCTCTCCAAATCCTGTAACTTATTGTGCTGATATCCTCTATGTACAAACCGCTGGGTTACATCTGTAAGTGCTTCCTTGAGCATAGCGGGATTGCTGGTGATCCTGGCTGCCCGAACGTACTGGGATTTCGGTAGTCCTTTCTTTAGCGCCACAGGATGGTGGCTATTGTACCTTAGCAGCGTATTTTTGTCAGTAGGTTTATGATACACATCTGTTTGTAGTCCATCAATGGTGATTGAAACGTTGACGTCCAAGTAATTCAGTTGTTTGGAGTCACTTTGAGCTGTCACTTTGATGGGAGACGTCCTGTTGTTGATAAATCGGATCATTGCCTCGAACTTGTCTTGTCCACCCGTCCAAAGAATAAATACGTCATCGATGTACCGTGAATAGTGAAGTATATACTGTGAAAATTCATTGTTCATGAAGAACATGTGTTGTTCCTCTTCCATCATAAAGACGTTTGCAAAGGACGGGGAGACGTTGCTTCCCATGGCACATCCACTCCGTTGGCAATAGAATTTGCCGTCGAACAGGAAGTAATTGCGTGTTAACGTTAGTTCGAGTAATGTAAGAAAGAGGTTATGATCCAGTGTCTTCATACCCGATTGTGATAAGAATTGCTTCATTGCTGCTAGCCCCTCTTTGTGGGGGATGCTTGTATACAAGCTGCAGATATCTAATGTGCATATTAGAGTATCTGGTGGTACCGTAGTGATGGATTCCAGTTGATTGAGAAAGCTGGTGGTGTCCTTCAGATGACGGGGTTGTTGACCAATAAGTGGTTGTAGCAGGCTATCCAAAAATATGGAAATGGGTTGATAAATGGATTTATGTGCTGAGATTATGGGCCTGCCAGGCGGGTTCATCATGCTTTTATGTATTTTGGGCACCGTAAACAAAATAGGTACCAACGGGAATGGTTGTTGTAGGGCCTTGCATAGCTTCTGGGATATAAATTGGGATTTAACGGCCGTATCCAAAACGTTGTCTAATTCCTTCTTAAACTGCATGGTGGGATCCATCGTCAGTGTCTCATATACTTCATGATCCGCCAGCTGTCTATATACCTCAGTCTTGTAATCGGTCAGATTCTGGATCACAACCCCGCCCCCCTTGTCGGCTGGGCGGATCACAATATCTTGGCACTCCCCCAGTTGTTTAAGTGCTCTGTATTCAGATTTAGATAGGTTGTAATGAATGTTAGTAGCGGCAGCGGCATACTTGGACACTGATTCATCAACCAACCGTGTGAAGGTTTTGATGGAAGGATTTGAGGAGGGTGGGTCGAATTTGGAGTCGCGCATGGTGTTTATGAACTCTTGATGAGGATCTGGAGGGAGCTCAGAGGCATGGTCTTGGAAATGCTCCTGCAGGCGTAATTTTCGGGCAAATTTGTATAATTCGGTCTGCCAACCAAGTTCGTCGAACCTTGTGGTGGGAACAAATGATAGGCCGTAGTTGAGGACCTTGGACTCCAGGTCACTCAGCGGCCGAGCTGAGAGGTTGAAAATCACGTCTTCTTTCTGGTGGAGGTGTTTCTGGAGCCGCGCGTTTTGTTGTCCCCGGCGGGTGGGCGTCCTCTTACCTTTGCGCCTGCCTGATCGGCAGGCTTTACCGGTAAAGGGGTATGGATGTGATCGGATGGACCTTCAGAATCGACTATTGCGAAGTCACTGTCGCTGTTGGAAGTTACTGCTTCCTTTGGGCGCTCCTCCCTTCGCCTCCGCCAGCTGTTTCTAGATCTGTAATTATATGGTTTGTGGTTACCTGGCTCTCCCCCAGCTAACCATCTGTATACCTGGTTGTTCTCATAATCTTCCTTCACCACTGTTTGCTTCCCTCTCTTGAACTTGATAAGTTCTTTCTTATGAAAATCAATTTGTGTCTGTATTTTCTGTACCAATTGCTGGTTGGTTTCTGCCGATAACAGGTGCCGATGTTCCTCTTCAAATAATTGTATCTTGTCTCTGGTGATTTTAAGCTCCCTCCCCGCTTCCTCAATGACAAGTAGCATAAGGTCCATACTGCACTTGTTTAATATCCCAATCCAGCGGCCGCAAAATTCCGTATTGAATCGGCCTATGGTAGGGACATTGCGCACGCGAAATCCTCTGGGAATCATTTTCTCGCGGTGGTAGTTCGAGAGGGAAATGCCATGCATCAGAAAGTCCAATTCTCTCTTTTTTAATTTAATTAGGCGATGTTGCACATCCTCCATGCTGAGTTCTTCATCAGCCTCTGTAAGTTCTTCCGTGAACAGTAATCGGTCTGCGTCGGCATTAGTAAAGCTATACTGATTGGCCAAGTTGGTCGCCTGTCCACTCTGGCTGGATGTTTGAGACATTTTATACACCAAATAGTGAATAGTACTGAATGGGCCTTGTATATATACACTTCGTATTAGAGAGTGTTTAAAAATTGGCCATATCAGTAGATAGAAATGGTTATTCCTTAAGCGGTCAAAGAAAGCAGGAAAAAAAAAAAAAAAAACAACAGAAAAAACTTGTTCCATGGGTAAAGTGGTCCTCGTGCTGGTGATGAATAAAGTGCCGGTGCTAAAGTGCTGTGCTTGACTCCTGTGGCTCCTTCCTCACAGTCAGGACATGTACTTAAATACAAGCCAAAGAAATAATGATCCGGGGGTGCCTTATCCCAAAAGACCATGGGGACCGAGGTCTCCAAAATAGTCCATAGGTAGTTGCTGCAGGCGGATCGGCACTCACCTATCTGGTGTTACTGTGCTCCGGTGCCATCTGGAAATCCATTGTTACCAATCCCTGTAATCCATACAGCGGCACTCAGAGTCTTAAGTAGATGTGTAAAAAGTGCTTTTTAATGAATCATAACATCAATTTGCATTCCAACGTTTCGGGGCATAAGCCGCCCCTTTTTCAAGGTGAGCAAACAAGAAGTGAATGTGAAACAAACAAACGTACCTTTATGTGTGAAGGAGACCCGTGGGCGGGAAGAACAGCTGTGTGCAGGGGAGATCGTGAGCTTCCGTCCAGCTGAGTGTGACGTGTGTGGTCTGTCGGCTGTGACTCTGTTGTCGCGTTACTCGGCACGGCTCTCGGGGGTTACCATGGTTACTTACCTGTAACCGGAAGTGACAAAGGTTTCCTGCTGTGGTCATAGTAACCAGGACGCTCCGTATGCTCGTGTCCAGAGCGCGATCACCGTTCACAGCTGTGAAAAAATGTAATAAAGTGTGGAATCAAGTGTATCATATATATGATGATCTGCTGCAATGTGGAGAAACTAAAAGCTGGATGAACTATGTACTTTATACAGTGTATATGCCCCATAAGGAATGGATGATTCATAAGCTATTGACAGGCTGATCGTGCGGCCAGTGTTATACATGAACGGTTCTGTCTATGCGCTAATGTCATAAATGAGAGAGTGTCAGTCTGGTGTGAGTAATGGCTGATTATCTTTGTGTGTTCCAACATTAAATTAGTATCTGTATGTGCACAAATCACTCACTGATACTCAATGTATAGCTTATAACCTATCCAGCCTTATTCATCATAAGGAGAGGAAAAAAGAAAAGAAAAAAGAAAAGAAAAGAAGAAAAAAGAGGAAAAGAGAGGAAAAAGGACAACACTGAAGGCATAATATGGATTAAAAAACAATAATTCAAAAAACAATAATTAAAAAAACAATAATTCAAAAAACAATAGTTCAAAAAACGCTCCACTGTATCCTATCATTGACGCCCATCGGTCTGGTGGTATTCAGTTTGAACTGCCATCGTGCTTCTAACTTCAGTAGGGAACCGGCTCTATCGCCTCCTCGAATACTCATCGGAATGTGGTCGATAATCTGAAATTTTAATTCGTTCAGCGAATGACCCCTCTCCGTATAGTGTCTGGCTACTGGTTGTTCAGACTTTCGTTGGCTGAGCGCCATTTTAACTGCAGACCTATGCATTGCAAATCGTTCCCTGGCTGTACGCACTGTCTTGCCCACATACTGCAAATTGCATGGACAGGTGATTAAGTAGATAACATGCGTAGTAGTGCATGTGAGGACATGCCGTATGTTGTAGGTTCGACCAGTTTCACTGGAAGCGAATGTACCGCCCGTGGTCATATATTTGCATGTTTCGCATCCCAGGCATTTATAACACCCGGGGCTTTTTGACAGAAACGTGCTGGGTGGAGCAGGCTTAAAGCTCGTGATATCTGTATGTACCACGAAATCTCTAATGGATTTGCCCTTAGTATGACATACCATGGGTCGTTTCTTGTGCAATGCGGGAAGTTTCTGGTCGGTCGCTACTATGGGCCATAAAGCTCTAAGCGCCCTAGGTATTACAGGGCTAGTGGTATTAAATTTATAAACGAAAGGTATAATTTGAGTTGCCTTCTTAGGCTGTGGTTTCAAAAGTTCCTCTCTTTTACTATTGGCCGTCCTGCTCTCCAAATCCTGTAACTTATTGTGCTGATATCCTCTATGTACAAACCCCTGGGTAACATCTGTAAGTGCTTCCTTGAGCATAGCGGGATTGCTGGTGATCCTGGCTGCCCGAACGTACTGGGATTTCGGTAGTCCTTTCTTTAGCGCCACAGGATGGTGGCTATTGTACCTTAGCAGCGTATTTTTGTCAGTAGGTTTATGATACACATCTGTTTGTAGTCCATCAATGGTGATTGAAACGTTGACGTCCAAGTAATTCAGTTGTTTGGCGTCACTTTGAGCTGTCACTTTGATGGGAGACGTCCTGTTGTTGATAAATCGGATCATTGCCTCGAACTTGTCTTGTCCACCCGTCCAAAGAATAAATACGTCATCTATGTACCGTGAATAGTGAAGTATATACTGTGAAAATTCATTGTTCATGAAGAACATGTGTTGTTCCTCTTCCATCATAAAGACGTTTGCAAAGGACGGGGAGACGTTGCTTCCCATGGCACATCCACTCCGTTGGCAATAGAATTTGCCGTCGAACAGGAAGTAATTGCGTGTTAACGTTAGTTCGAGTAATGTAAGAAAGAGGTTATGATCCAGTGTCTTCATACCCGATTGTGATAAGAATTGCTTCATTGCTGCTAGCCCCTCTTTGTGGGGGATGCTTGTATACAAGCTGCAGATATCTAATGTGCATATTAGAGTATCTGGTGGTACCGTAGTGATGGATTCCAGTTGATTGAGAAAGCTGGTGGTGTCCTTCAGATGACGGGGTTGTTGACCAATAAGTGGTTGTAGCAGGCTATCCAAAAATATGGAATTTAATGTTGGAACACACAAAGATAATCAGCCATTACTCACACCAGACTGACACTCTCTCATTTATGACATTAGCGCATAGACAGAACCGTTCATGTATAACACTGGCCGCACGATCAGCCTGTCAATAGCTTATGAATCATCCATTCCTTATGGGGCATATACACTGTATAAAGTACATAGTTCATCCAGCTTTTAGTTTCTCCACATTGCAGCAGATCATCATATATATGATACACTTGATTCCACACTTTATTACATTTTTTCACAGCTGTGAACGGTGATCGCGCTCTGGACACGAGCATACGGAGCGTCCTGGTTACTATGACCACAGCAGGAAACCTTTGTCACTTCCGGTTACAGGTAAGTAACCATGGTAACCCCCGAGAGCCGTGCCGAGTAACGCGACAACAGAGTCACAGCCGACAGACCACACACGTCACACTCAGCTGGACGGAAGCTCACGATCTCCCCTGCACACAGCTGTTCTTCCCGCCCACGGGTCTCCTTCACACATAAAGGTACGTTTGTTTGTTTCACATTCACTTCTTGTTTGCTCACCTTGAAAAAGGGGCGGCTTATGCCCCGAAACGTTGGAATGCAAATTGATGTTATGATTCATTAAAAAGCACTTTTTACACATCTACTTAAGACTCTGAGTGCCGCTGTATGGATTACAGGGATTGGTAACAATGGATTTCCAGATGGCACCGGAGCACAGTAACACCAGATAGGTGAGTGCCGATCCGCCTGCAGCAACTACCTATGGACTATTTTGGAGACCTCGGTCCCCATGGTCTTTTGGGATAAGGCACCCCCGGATCATTATTTCTTTGGCTTGTATTTAAGTACATGTCCTGACTGTGAGGAAGGAGCCACAGGAGTCAAGCACAGCACTTTAGCACCGGCACTTTATTCATCACCAGCACGAGGACCACTTTACCCATGGAACAAGTTTTTTCTGTTGTTTTTTTTTGTTTTTTCCTGCTTTCTTTGACCGCTTAAGGAATAACCATTTCTATCTACTGATATGGCCAATTTTTAAACACTCTCTAATACGAAGTGTATATATACAAGGCCCATTCAGTACTATTCACTATTTGGTGTATAAAATGTCTCAAACATCCAGCCAGAGTGGACAGGCGACCAACTTGGCCAATCAGTATAGCTTTACTAATGCCGACGCAGACCGATTACTGTTCACGGAAGAACTTACAGAGGCTGATGAAGAACTCAGCATGGAGGATGTGCAACATCGCCTAATTAAATTAAAAAAGAGAGAATTGGACTTTCTGATGCATGGCATTTCCCTCTCGAACTACCACCGCGAGAAAATGATTCCCAGAGGATTTCGCGTGCGCAATGTCCCTACCATAGGCCGATTCAATACGGAATTTTGCGGCCGCTGGATTGGGATATTAAACAAGTGCAGTATGGACCTTATGCTACTTGTCATTGAGGAAGCGGGGAGGGAGCTTAAAATCACCAGAGACAAGATACAATTATTTGAAGAGGAACATCGGCACCTGTTATCGGCAGAAACCAACCAGCAATTGGTACAGAAAATACAGACACAAATTGATTTTCATAAGAAAGAACTTATCAAGTTCAAGAGAGGGAAGCAAACAGTGGTGAAGGAAGATTATGAGAACAACCAGGTATACAGATGGTTAGCTGGGGGAGAGCCAGGTAACCACAAACCATATAATTACAGATCTAGAAACAGCTGGCGGAGGCGAAGGGAGGAGCGCCCAAAGGAAGCAGTAACTTCCAACAGCGACAGTGACTTCGCAATAGTCGATTCTGAAGGTCCATCCGATCACATCCATACCCCTTTACCGGTAAAGCCTGCCGATCAGGCAGGCGCAAAGGTAAGAGGACGCCCACCCGCCGGGGACAACAAAACGCGCGGCTCCAGAAACACCTCCACCAGAAAGAAGACGTGATTTTCAACCTCTCAGCTCGGCCGCTGAGTGACCTGGAGTCCAAGGTCCTCAACTACGGCCTATCATTTGTTCCCACCACAAGGTTCGACGAACTTGGTTGGCAGACCGAATTATACAAATTTGCCCGAAAATTACGCCTGCAGGAGCATTTCCAAGACCATGCCTCTGAGCTCCCTCCAGATCCTCATCAAGAGTTCATAAACACCATGCGCGACTCCAAATTCGACCCACCCTCCTCAAATCCTTCCATCAAAACCTTCACACGGTTGGTTGATGAATCAGTGTCCAAGTATGCCGCTGCCGCTACTAACATTCATTACAACCTATCTAAATCTGAATACAGAGCACTTAAACAACTGGGGGAGTGCCAAGATATTGTGATCCGCCCAGCCGACAAGGGGGGCGGGGTTGTGATCCAGAATCTGACCGATTACAAGACGGAGGTATATAGACAGCTGGCGGATCATGAAGTATATGAGACACTGACGATGGATCCCACCATGCAGTTTAAGAAGGAATTAGACAACGTTTTGGATACGGCCGTTAAATCCCAATTTATATCCCAGAAGCTATGCAAGGCCCTACAACAACCATTCCCGTTGGTACCTATTTTGTTTACGGTGCCCAAAATACATAAAAGCATGATGAACCCGCCTGGCAGGCCCATAATCTCAGCACATAAATCCATTTATCAACCCATTTCCATATTTTTGGATTGCCTGCTACAACCACTTATTGGTCAACAACCCCGTCATCTGAAGGACACCACCAGCTTTCTCAATCAACTGGAATCCATCACTACGGTACCACCAGATACTCTAATATGCACATTAGATATCTGCAGCTTGTATACAAGCATCCCCCACAAAGAGGGGCTAGCAGCAATGAAGCAATTCTTATCACAATCGGGTATGAAGACACTGGATCATAACCTCTTTCTTACATTACTCGAACTAACGTTAACACGCAATTACTTCCTGTTCGACGGCAAATTCTATTGCCAACGGAGTGGATG
This sequence comes from Pseudophryne corroboree, assembly GCF_028390025.1. Classification (NCBI taxonomy): domain Eukaryota; kingdom Metazoa; phylum Chordata; class Amphibia; order Anura; family Myobatrachidae; genus Pseudophryne; species Pseudophryne corroboree. The sequence continues at coordinate 308,874,574 of NC_086451.1, read as the reverse complement.
TGCCATGGGAAGCAACGTCTCCCCGTCCTTTGCAAACGTCTTTATGATGGAAGAGGAACAACACATGTTCTTCATGAACAATGAATTTTCACAGTATATACTTCACTATTCACGGTACATAGATGACGTATTTATTCTTTGGACGGGTGGACAAGACAAGTTCGAGGCAATGATCCGATTTATCAACAACAGGACGTCTCCCATCAAAGTGACAGCTCAAAGTGACGCCAAACAACTGAATTACTTGGACGTCAACGTTTCAATCACCATTGATGGACTACAAACAGATGTGTATCATAAACCTACTGACAAAAATACGCTGCTAAGGTACAATAGCCACCATCCTGTGGCGCTAAAGAAAGGACTACCGAAATCCCAGTACGTTCGGGCAGCCAGGATCACCAGCAATCCCGCTATGCTCAAGGAAGCACTTACAGATGTAACCCAGCGGTTTGTACATAGAGGATATCAGCACAATAAGTTACAGGATTTGGAGAGCAGGACGGCCAATAGTAAAAGAGAGGAACTTTTGAAACCACAGCCTAAGAAGGCAACTCAAATTATACCTTTCGTTTATAAATTTAATACCACTAGCCCTGTAATACCTAGGGCGCTTAGAGCTTTATGGCCCATAGTAGCGACCGACCAGAAACTTCCCGCATTGCACAAGAAACGACCCATGGTATGTCATACTAAGGGCAAATCCATTAGAGATTTCGTGGTACATACAGATATCACGAGCTTTAAGCCTGCTCCACCCAACACGTTTCTGTCAAAAAGCCCCGGGTGTTATAAATGCCTGGGATGCGAAACATGCAAATATATGACCACGGGCGGTACATTCGCTTCCAGTGAAACTGGTCGAACCTACAACATACGGCATGTCCTCACATGCACTACTACGCATGTTATCTACTTAATCACCTGTCCATGCAATTTGCAGTATGTGGGCAAGACAGTGCGTACAGCCAGGGAACGATTTGCAATGCATAGGTCTGCAGTTAAAATGGCGCTCAGCCAACGAAAGTCTGAACAACCAGTAGCCAGACACTATACGGAGAGGGGTCATTCGCTGAACGAATTAAAATTTCAGATTATCGACCACATTCCGATGAGTATTCGAGGAGGCGATAGAGCCGGTTCCCTACTGAAGTTAGAAGCACGATGGCAGTTCAAACTGAATACCACCAGACCGATGGGCCTCAATGATAGGATACAGTGGAGCGTTTTTTGAACTATTGTTTTTTGAATTATTGTTTTTTGAATTATTGTTTTTTGAATTATTGTTTTTTAATCCATATTATGCCTTCAGTGTTGTCCTTTTTCCTCTCTTTTCCTCTTTTTTCTTCTTTTCTTTTCTTTTTTCTTTTCTTTTTTCCTCTCCTTATGATGAATAAGGCTGGATAGGTTATAAGCTATACATTGAGTATCAGTGAGTGATTTGTGCACATACAGATACTAATTTAATGTTGGAACACACAAAGATAATCAGCCATTACTCACACCAGACTGACACTCTCTCATTTATGACATTAGCGCATAGACAGAACCGTTCATGTATAACACTGGCCGCACGATCAGCCTGTCAATAGCTTATGAATCATCCATTCCTTATGGGGCATATACACTGTATAAAGTACATAGTTCATCCAGCTTTTAGTTTCTCCACATTGCAGCAGATCATCATATATATGATACACTTGATTCCACACTTTATTACATTTTTTCACAGCTGTGAACGGTGATCGCGCTCTGGACACGAGCATACGGAGCGTCCTGGTTACTATGACCACAGCAGGAAACCTTTGTCACTTCCGGTTACAGGTAAGTAACCATGGTAACCCCCGAGAGCCGTGCCGAGTAACGCGACAACAGAGTCACAGCCGACAGACCACACACGTCACACTCAGCTGGACGGAAGCTCACGATCTCCCCTGCACACAGCTGTTCTTCCCGCCCACGGGTCTCCTTCACACATAAAGGTACGTTTGTTTGTTTCACATTCACTTCTTGTTTGCTCACCTTGAAAAAGGGGCGGCTTATGCCCCGAAACGTTGGAATGCAAATTGATGTTATGATTCATTAAAAAGCACTTTTTACACATCTACTTAAGACTCTGAGTGCCGCTGTATGGATTACAGGGATTGGTAACAATGGATTTCCAGATGGCACCGGAGCACAGTAACACCAGATAGGTGAGTGCCGATCCGCCTGCAGCAACTATATATATATATATATAAAAATAAATTATTTATATTTTATACACACACATAAATTAAACAGCTGTCTGTAGTTTCTTATTGCAGCACTGGGCTGGTGGGTGCGGACAGCACCGGATGACACCATCACTTGGATGATGTCACCATGCTGTGGTGATGGGTGATGCACACGTGCATGCATCATTCATACTGTGACAGAAGAAGCTGGGTGTTGCCCAGCAGCACACAGATCACTGGACAAGCCCCCAGAATGATAAGAACTGGGTCATGACACGTGGTCAAAACATCATACACAGGAGGTATTACATTGCAAACAAGGCCATGCCCCTTTTGCACGCATGCACCTTCGGTGAGCACGAAAAGTCTGCACTGGGCGACACCAACCCTAGTTACACCACTGGGTTGGATTATACATAGGCACTCTCATATTTCTTTGCACAGGGCAGAGAACACTGTATTATACTGATAATATGAGTCACTAGAAAACAAGCAATATATAATATGAGGCACTAGAAAACAAGCAAGGTCAGTGTCATGATTTCACTATAATTAATGGATTCAATGCTATCAGTTAAGATTAGTGCTACCTTAGACAGGCTGCATCAATTTTCACCAGAGTTTGGGATTAGCTGTGCCTGACTCACCGGTTGCAGCAGCCTGCCATGGTTCCTAATGTGATAGACAAAGAGTAGTCAGCAAGCCAAAATCTAGTTACAGTAAACCAATTGAGTAAACAGGAGTGGTCAGGATTTTCCAGAGTCAGAACCAGGGCACAGACACAAGGCAGCAGGCAGGCAGCAGTCAGGACAAGCCAGTTCATAAACTATGTAGCAAGTACCAGGAAAGGAGAAATATCTACTGAAAGCCAAAGAAATAAGCAGAATACTCTGCTGCTAGAGATTGTATAGACTGACTCTTTAGTTTAAGAGGTATGAGCAATGTGGTCAGTTGCCTGAAAGCGTGGAGACCAGCGACGCCAAACCTGTAACACAGACCGGATCCAGTCGTTTCTGATAGTCAGTCAACAAGCCAAAAATCAATTATAAATAGTAAGAACGTCAATAACAAAGTATGTGTGCACACAGATGCCCAGGAATTCCTGAACAATGGCAATAACATACTAAGCACTGCAACCCCAAGGACACAGATAGGAACAGGACACTCAGTTTTCCATTAGATCTAAAAGGTGAAGCCTAAATATAAAGTGGTGGTTAATTACAGCTATTAATAGTAGCAGTAATCATTAATAATATCATACTCAGTATATAATTTTCTCAGTGTTGCTATTCTAATGAGCATTAATTCATTTTCTCATGTTATGGATGTATATAGTTCATGGATGTTGCTTTTGTAGTTTTTATTCAAAATCCATGTCATATTGTTTTTGAGCATTATTAGTATTATAGGCTTAGAGTCTGTAGGGCCTAATTCAGACCTGATCGCACTTCTGTAAATTTGCAGAGGTTTGCGATTGGATAGTCACCACCCAGACAGAGTATAAAACCGCCCCGTGCAAGTCTGCGTATGCCATGCGAAAAGATTTGCAAACGCCGGCCAGCTGCAAATCCATTTGCAAATCACTCACCATCTAATGTTTTTTCGAGTATGTGCAGTCTGTGCGTAGCCCAGGACTTACTCCTACAGTGCGAAAGAAACAGGCTGATCGGGTTGGAGCTGACGTCACACAACCGCCCTGAAAACGCTTGAGAACGCCTGCGTTTTTCCTGACACTCCCAGAAAACGGCCAGTTACCACCCCCAAATGACCGCTTCATATCAATCAGCCTGCGTTCGCCTAGTGATCAAAAAAGCCGCAGGAATTTTTCACAGTTTGGCCTCGCGCCTGCACATTATGATTTGTAAGCAAGCGCAGTCATTCGAAAATTGCCCGCTGTGAGATTTCGCACTACAGCGATCAGGTCTGAATTAGGCTCATCATACAGAATACGAGCTTTGGATTTTCCATATAATGTACTTTTTTGCATTTTAGAGCAGATCAAACAAATGATACTTCCATTTTTTCCCTATTACTACTCATACATCCCTTTGCATTCGCCTCCCCTCTCTGTGACTGTAGGGGCAGTCACTTGATGATCATGAATTTCTACATAGCAAATGCAGATAACCGGTGGGCAGGTAAAGCGCAGTGTCATGTTTTATTGTTTTACCTCGTGCTTACCACATCATAGTACATTGTACATACTTTCATCCTGTGCGAGATCTAGGGCCTGAAGGTGAGCTGAGAAAATGTCCCTGGCCCAACGCGTTTCGTCCTAGTGTGAGGATTTCATCATTTTTCACTGACACTAGTAGGTGCTTTTATTTACTCCGTTTTCTGAATAAATATATATATATATATATATATTTATGTGCGGCTGGCACTTTTTGTGTTTTGGTTCTAATTCCACTTTCATGTTTTGGTTTTGGCTTGGTTTTGCCAAAACCACCCTTTCGGGTTTTGGTTTTGGATCTGGATGATTTTTGAAAAAAATATAAAAACAGCTGAAATCACATAATTTGGGGGTAATATTGATCCTACAGTATTGTTAACCTCAATAACATTCATTTCCACTCATTTCCAGTCTATTCTGAACAACTCACACCTCACAATATTGTTTTTAGGCCTAGAAGTTGCACCGAGGTAGCTGTATTACTAAGCCAAGCGACACAGACAATTCCCACTGGAATTATACAGCAATATCACTGGAATTATATGGCAATATCACTGGAATTGTATGGCAGTACCACTGGACATATACGGCAGTATCACTGGAATTATATGGTAGTACCACTGGACATATACAGAAGTATCAGAAAGGATGGCACTTTAAAAAAATAGTCCCCAAACAGCACATGATGCAAAGAAGAAAAATAGGTGCAAGATGGAATTGTCCTTGGGCCTCCCACCCACCATTATGTTGTAAAAACTGGACAATTACATTTTAACCAAACCAATCATTTCAGCGACAGGATCTGCCACACGAATGTGGCTAAAATGACTGGTTTGTTTGGGCCCCCACCAAAAAAGAAGCAATCAATCTCTGCTTGCACAAACTGGCTCTACAGAGGCAAAATGTCCACCTCATCTTCATCCTCCGATTCCTCACCACTTTCACTGTGTACATCCCCCTTCTCACAGAGTATTAATTCGTCCCCACTGGAATCCACCATCACAGGTCCCTGTGTACTTTCTGGAGACAATTGCTGGTCGAGGTCTTCCTGGAGGAATTTATAATTCATTTTGATGAACATCATCTTCTCCACATTTTCTGGAAGTAGCCTCCTATGCCGATCGCTGACAAGGTTATCGGCTGCACTAAACACTCTTTCGGAGTACACATTAGAGGGGGGGCAACTTAGGTAAAATAAAGCCAGTTTGTGCAAGGGCATCCAAATTGCCTCTTTTTCCTGCCAGTATACACACGGACTGTCTGACACGCCTACTTGGATGCTGTCACTCATATAATCCTCAATTGTGACAGAATCATATGCAGTGACAGTAGACATGTCAGTAATCATTGGCAGGTCCTTCAGTCCGGACTTGATGTCAGCTTTCGCTCCTGACTGCCCTACATCACTGCGAGCAGGTGGGCTAGGAAATTTTATCCTTTTCCTTGCAGCCCCAGTGGTGGGAGAAATTGAAGGAGGAGCTGTTGATGGGTCACATTCCGCTTGAGTTGACAATTTACTCACCAGCAGGTCTTTGCACCTCTGCACACTTGTGTCTGCCGGAAAGAGAGATACAACGTAGGCTTTAAATCTAGGATCGAGCATGGTGGCCAAAATGTAGTGCTCTGATTTCAACAGATTGACCACCCTTGAATCCTGGCAAAGCAAATGAAGGGCTCCATCCACAAGTCCCACATACTTAGTGGAATCGCTTCATCTTAACTCCTCCTTTGATTTCTCCAGCTGCTTTTGCAAAAGCCTGATGAGGGGAATGACCTGACTCAAGCTGGCAGTGTCTGAACTGACTTCACGTGTGGCAAGTTCAAAGGGTTGGAGAACCTTGCACAAGACGGAAATCATTCTCCACTGCACTTGAGTCAGGTGCATTCCCCCTCCTTTGCCTATATTGTAGGTGGATGTATAGGCTTGAATGGCCTTTTGCTGCTCCTCCATCCTCGGAAGCATATAGAGTGTTGAATTCCACCTCGTTACCACCTCTTGCTTCAGTTGATGGCAGGGCAGGTTCAGGAGTGTTTGCTGGTGTTCCAGTCTTCATCACGCAGTGGCAGAATGTCGAAAGTGGCGCACAATTTATCGGGCCACTGACAGCATATCCTGCAAGCCTCTGTCATTTTTCAAAACATTCTGCACCACCAAATTAATTGTATGTGCAAAACATGGGATGTGCTGGATTTTGCCCAGTTGTAATGCATGCACAGTATTGGTGGCGTTGTCCGATATCACAAATCCCCAGGAGAGTCTAAGTGGGTTAAGCCAATGTGCGATGATGTCCCTCAGTTTCCGTAAGAGGTTGTCAGCGGTGTGACTCTTACGGAAAGCAGTGATACACAGCATAGCCTGCCTAGAAACGAGTTTGGATTTGCAAGATGCTGCTACTGGTGCCGCTGCTGCTGGTGTTGCTATGGGAGACAATACCCAGTGGGCTGTCACCATCATAAAGTCCTTAGTCTGCCCTGTTCCACTTGTCCACATGTCCATGGTTAAGTAGACACTGGATACAACCGCATTTTTTAGGACCCTGGCGACACTTTTCCTGACGTCTCTGTACATTCTCGGTATCGCCTGCCTAGTAAAGTGGAACCTTGATGGGATTTGGTACCGGGTGCACAATACCTAAATCAATTGTCTAAATCCCACTGCACTAATGGTGGATAACACCAACATAAGTGTTAAGGCCTCAGTTATCCATTTTGCAACAGGATGACTGCTGTCATATTTCTTCTTCCTCACAAAGGACAGTCAATTGCTTAGTTGAAGTAGTACAAGTGGTCTTCCGACTTCCCCTCTGGAATGACGATTGACTCCCAGCAGCAACAACAGCAGCGGCAGTAGCAGTAGGCATACCACTCAAGGAACCTCCTGAGGAATACCTGTTAGGAAAGGGCTCGTCAGTCTTGCCATGGACATGGCCTGCAGGACTACTGACGTTCATGGCTGAGGAGGAAGATGATGTTGAGGGAGTTGGTGGTGTGGCTTGCAGGAGCTTGGGTACAAGAGGAAGAAGGGATTTAGGTGCCAGTGGACTGCTTATGCTCTAACCCAAAGTTGCACAACTTGACACTGATTTCTGATGAATGCGCTGCAGGTGACGTATAAGGGAGGATGTTCCTAGGTGGTTAACGTCCTTACCCCTACTTATTACAGATTGACAGAGCCAACACACGGCTTGACACCTGTTGTCCGGATTTGTGGACAAATAATTCCACACTGAAGAGGTGGCTTTTTTGGTATTTTGCCCAGGCATCACAATGGGCTTCTTTAACCCACAGACAACAAGTGTCTCCCCCGGTGCCTCATTTAAACATACCACATCACCATCACCTCATCGTGAACTTCCTCCTCAGCGCCAGCAACACCCATATCCTCATCCTGGTGTACTTCAACAGTGACATCTTCAATTTGAATATGAGAAACTGGACTGTGGGTCCAGCAGCTTAAGCATTAGGAGGAAGTGGTTCTTGATCTTTCCCTATTTTAGCCTCCAAATTTTTGTTCTCCATTATTTTTCTGGAGTTATATAACACAATATGCGGCACAGCAGCACTGGACATATGGCAGCAGAGGATACCACTGTGACTGGTCACTAGACTGACTGATGGCTGATGCACAGGACACTACCACTGGTCTGCTGCTGGACAACACAGCAACACTTTAAGGGACTTGTTATCATTATACAGCAGCACTGGACATATGGCAGCAGAAGATACCACTGTGACTGGTCACTGGAATGACTGATAGCTGATACACAGGACACTACCACTGGTCTGATGCAGGACAACAGAGCAACACTGTAAGGGACTTGTTATTATTATACAGCAGCACTGGACATATGGCAGCAGAGGATACCACTGTGACTGGTTACTGGAATGACTGATGGCTGATACACAGGATACTACCACTGAACTGATGCAGCACAACACAGCAACCTATACAGCAGTACTGGACATATGGCAGCAAGAGGACACAACCACTGTGAATGGACAGATGCAGTACAAGACATGGACACTGAGAACACTGAGAGAACGGAGACACGTCCTCTCTGTACACTCTCCAATGCCAGAGTAAAAATTGTGGTGACGCGCGGCTCCTTATATGGGATCCAAACCCCGCGAGAATCCAACAGAGGGATGATGATGTTTTGCCTCGTTCTGGTTTCCGAGTCAGGCGGAAGGCAGGTTCAGGGGAAATTTAAGGAAAAATTACTTCACAGAAAGGGTAGTGGATAAGTGGAATAGCCTCTCATCAGAGGTGGTAGAGGCTAAGACTGTAGAGCAATTTAAGCATGCTTGGGATAGGCATATGAATATCCTTACAAAGAATTAAGGTTCAAAAAGGGTTGAGATTACCTAAAGGATAAAAAAAAGGGGCAGACTAGATGGGCCAAGTGGTTCTTATCTGCCGTCAAATTCTATGTTTCTATGTTTCTATGAAAACCTGAGCCTGATTTGGATATGGGCTCGGAGCGTGAAGTCCGGTAGGGTTCGGTTCTCTGAGAACCGAACCCGCTCATCTCTTATATATATACACACATGTGCAGTTGTACATATTGAAGAGAGTGCACTTTATGTGCAGGCACGGCTGTAGTTGGTTGTATTGTTGGGAACTCAGTGCAGGAATGTTAGGGGTTAAATCTGTTTTATCAGTCTATAGCATGTAGAGGAGATATGATGCAGGGGTGGATTTAATTTACTTTAGCAAGTGCTATTCAGGGCTCTGCCTATTTTCCCTGTTTCTTACCCTCACACCCTCTTTTTTTAATGTTTGGGCAGCGGGAAAGAGTAGCAAGACAGTGGCTATTTCAATGCTATAACAGCTGGGTGCGCTATTCTTAAATATACTGGGTAGGCTGTTTTACACCCTACTGGCTTACTGGCCAGACATTTGCGTGTATTGGTAGGAGATGTAGACACCCTGGTATTACTTGTCATTCAGAAGGGCAATAAGCTTGTTAAGTGGGGTGGAGAATTGGCATAAGTCATTGTAGCCACCTGTGAACTGCCGTTCTTTCTCGCCACCATCAATAGTTTTTTGGGTATTCAAATAAAGCATTGACTGATTATTTAAATGCCACATCATTGTCCATGTCATTATTTTAGATAAATTAGTGTTGTGGGCCTAATTCAGCATGGATCATTAATCAGAGAAATTGTAGTTGTGAGTAGAAAGGTGCCACTCTGACAAAAATAATATAAAAAATTCCCTGTGCAAATTTGCTTATGCATCGCAGATCGCCATACACTTGCAGATGCATAAGCAAATTCTGGAACATCAAAGAGTTTTTGCTGTCTGTGCAAATGTGAGTAAGTCTGAGGCTGCCAGTATTCTGCGACTGAGACGGGCTGGAAGTGGTCTGCACTGATGTCAGAGACCCTCCCCAAAAATGCCTGGGCAAGCCAGCGTTTTTTCTGACACACCCAGAAAACCTAAGGTTTCCCCTGAGAAATGCCAACTTCCTGTCAGTCAAACATCGGCTGCATTGCGTTTATGATCTGTACACATTTTCTGTCGCTATTACCCCTCGTGCATGTGCAATGCGTACGCTACTCATGTGCAGTCGTTCGATGATTGCTCCATTTGCGATTTTTCTAAATAGCGATCCATGCTGAATTAGGCCATAAGTGTGTTATTGTACTGAAGGTTGGTTAATCTGACATTTGCCGATAGGGCGTTTATTTGCACCTACCCAGTACCAGTATTATCATCATTAGTTTGTATGTGCACACTAGCCTATACTTGGTGCAAAAGATGTGATGTGTAAGGCTGACTTGTAAACCTGAGACCATTTTTAATTATGAGGTTAAGCTGAAATTAACCCCCTACCCCCTTCCCCTTTAAGAAACAACTGATCGACACTTGTATCTTTGGATATTTTTTGATATATATATCTTTGGATATATGCTTCTTTGGAGTTTATGGTCAGGGTTGTAGAGCGGTGAGTGTCCCCCTTGGAAATAAATATACTATATATATATATATATATATATATATATATATATAGAGAGAGAGAGAGAGAGAGAGAGAGAGAGAGAGAGAGAGAGAGAGGAAAAAGGCAGGTGGCGCTCACAGGACTTTGCAACTGCGGCAATAAGTGTAGATAACTCCTATCAATTAGTTTCTTATATGGCTCCAGCAAGCGGGATCCTCTGCTTTGGTAGCATCATCTTCCCAGTGATATTTTTTTAAGGTGGCGCATGTGCACTAGAACGCAAAGTGTCTGGCACAGTGCCAGAGTCTTTGCTTGCACAGTGTGGTGCCATCTTCTAAAATATGTCACTGGGAAGATGTTACCATGGAGGAGACTCATTTGCTGGAGCCAGGTAAGTATTTTTTGGGGGGATGAGGGCAGACTGACCTAGGCCCCATGGGCCCCTCTAACAGGCTCCCCCTCGGTGTCAGTGAATAGGGAGCCTATTGTGTGTGATGGATGGAGTAGTGCATGAATGATTATGTTTAACAGACTGCATCAGAAATTTCCAAGGACAACAGGAAACTGCTGCCTGGTAGATTTTATTGACTGTGCTAAACTTGCTACCTCAATGATTTCCTTTGTATTGGTCCTGTGGATTCTTTCAGATGTGTCAAGCTCTTTTTTTTTTTAATTAAGGCACTGTTTATGGAACTATGTGGTAGCTGTACTATAGCGGCACATATCGGGCCACTATTGATCTTCCTGCTCTGCCTCTTTGCCAGAGCAGGGGAGTGTAAACTGTGATCTCACACAGCGCATCTGCTCAACATACTGACTCTGGGGCACATGAATAAGATCTCGCTTCTACTGCGAGATCTCACATACAGCCCAGGGCCAGCAGGTGCCTCAACCAGGTACAGCACTGTCTCTGCTGCACTGTATGGTTAACAACACCTGCCGCTGTTGCAATTGATAGCTGCAGGTGACTGTTCATACATTGCCCTGCATATCAGCATGCTATCTTTTAGATAGCTGCACCGATATAGACATGGATGCCCCTGTCACTGAGCACACACTGCCAATGTAATACATGGTGCTGATTCCACTTCTCCCCCATATTGGAGGATTATACATCTACCCCTAGGTGTTCTGACTGTTTAAGAAAAAACAGAAGTGTCAACGACTGTTCTCTCTTTCCTAGGTATCAAATGCTGCTGAGGGTTTTCTGTAAGTGTTCCCTGCAGAAAGTACATAAGCTCTTTTCTATCACTGAGGCAAGTTTAGCAAAGTTTAGGTAAAGTGACTCACATGAGATCATTGGTCGGACAATTTGGGGGTTGCCTAGTTTGTCAACTGCCAGCATTCTTCTTTGTTTCTACTTGTTCTGCTTCTCACCAGATTAGTATTGTGTTGCTTAATTAGTACATATGCTTACACATATGCTTAGTACGGGTGGTCTTCAGTATGCCGAATGTCGGGATCCCGGCGCACAGTATACTGGCGCAGGAATCCCGACACCTGGCATACCGACAGCTATTCTCCCTCGTGGGGGTCCACGACCCCCCTGGAGGGAGAATAAAATAGTGTGGCGCGCGTAGCTCGCCACCGTGCCCGCAGCGTGGCGAGTGCAGTGAGCCTGCAAGGGGCTCCTTTGCGCTCACCACGCTGTCGGTATGCCGGCAGTCAGGCTCCCGGCGCTGGTATGCTGGTCGCTGGGAGCCCGAGCACCGGCATACCGTACTACACCCCTTAGTACATATGCTTAGTACATATGCTTATACATTTTCAGGATAATCATGTTCCTGGGGTGGAGGATGCTCTAGCAGATGCATTGTCTCATTTTAATTGTAGTTAAAGAATTAGCACTTTATGCTGCCCCCATTGGCGACTACTGCCCTACTTACTGTATGTTTGGCAGGTCATCAGACCGGACTTTAGGAATTATATATTGTTGTTTTTCACCCCAGTAGCTTTAGTTTGGCTCTGATTAACTTGCTTTGGTAGCGAACAAGCTTAGTTGGGCCATACATTTATGTTTAATGGGGTAATTCCAAGTTGATCGCAGCAGGAATTTTTTTAGCAGTTGGGCAAAACCATGTGCACTGCAGGGGAGGCAGATATAACATGTGCAGAGAGAGTTAGATTTGGGTGGGGTGTGTTCAATCTGCAATCTAATTTGCAGTGTAAAAATAAAGCAGCCAGTATTTACCCTGCACAGAAACAAAATAACCCACTCAAATCTAACTCTTTCTGCACATGTTAAATCTGCCTCCCCTGCAGTGCACATGGTTTTGCCCAACTGCTAACAAAGTTCCTGCTGCGATCAACTTGGAATTACCCCCAATGTTCTGTCCTTTGTCTGTCTGGCCGCTTTGTGGATTGGTGGAGATTTGAACACTAGTGATTTAGTTGTTGTTTGCAAGTCATTGTCTGGTTTTTGTTTTAGTTCTTTTTTTCTCACCACCATACTAACATTTTAATAATAATTTAATTTAAAAAAAAAAATTAAGCCATTTTTAAACTCCAGTTGTTGTTATATATTGTTACTTATTTAGTTAAGGACTTAATTGTTAGATATTTATTTATTAAAGAGGAAAGAATGACGGACTTTAGCCATTAGGCAGTTTAGTGTCTGGAATCAGGCATATTTATGCTTATGTCCAATTGTGCATGGCGCACAGCTGCAAGACATGTTCTCACTGAACTTTGCCTGTTACAGTACAGTTATGCTTATTCATAAGCGTAGATGCGATTAAAATGTGTACAGTTCAACATCAGTTGCACTTACATGGAGCTTGGGAAGTAAGAAAATGTGCAAGATACGCTCCACAAACAAGTGTGCATTCAGTTTAGTTTAAGGCACATACTGTAGTAGGCAGGGGCATACCAATGCCCATCTTATATTTGTGACTATGTAAAATGTGGGTCAATGTGCATTTTTCTCTAAGTATTGGTTTCTTAATTTTCATTACATTCCCTAATGGATCAGTGAAGGTGCCCCCTAAAGGGAGATTTGGTTTTCAATCACAAGTCTCTTAAAGTGCCATAATTAGCGTCACACAAGCATGAACGCACACACTTCTTTTCTTGTGTGCCTGTAATGCGTCATTTCCTGAACCTGTCCCGGTTTCATTTGCTAAGCTAACCTTTCATTGCATTTGCAAAGATAATAAAATAAAGCAGTACTGGCAATGAAGGTTGACTATTGTAGAGTTCCAATGAAAAATGAGAACATAGAATGTCTAGCATGTTTGAAATATTTTGATTTAGTATTAATCACCACAATCTATTTGGAGTTTTTGTTTCTTAAGGTGGTATTTGGCAGCCACGTATTTGGCAGCCACAGATTTTCAAATGTTATTTTAAATGGAGAAGTGTGAGTATTTCTTTTAATGAATGTGGTATCTCTGCTGATAGTGAGGGGTTCACATTCAGATGGCATTTCTAAGAAGGGTTTTTTTAATAAATGGGGATAAAGAGCTTGTCTTATCAGAATACAGAGGGCTGCCATTACACTAATAAGAAAGTGCTAAGAGTTTAAAAACCATATAAATAAGAGTGGAATTAATAATATAACATTCAATGGTATTTAAAAACATGAAAATGATATCACACAATCTCTGTTAATATTATAAGAATGTTGTGTCTGTCTGTTTTTTCCACGTTAGCTCAAAAACGAGACTGAACCAACTTTCATAAAAATCTGCATCATTTTGTAGTGGAAACTTCTAGAAATAACCTGCACTTTGTTTCATCTCAATCCGTCAAGTAGCGTCTCATGGTTTTGCGGACATGTGATCCTTGCACCTAAGTTCACTCTATAAATAGTTATATATTGGAGACATTTCTAGTGGAGAGGAGAGATTACAATTCCATAAACACTGTCATGAATGTAGAAGATTCTGTGCACTATCCACCTGAATTCCTAAATAATCTATCAGCGTCAGAATTACACGCACATTTTATAACCTTCAAAGTTGCTGTTCCAAAAATACTGAAGAGAAATTTGAATCCGCCTAAATTGTGCAGTGGGACACGACTGAAAGTTACATTTCTTCAAAGAACCGTTATAGAGGCCACTATAGTGACAGGATGTGGTAATGGTGAAAATCGATTTATTCCTTGAATATCTCTAATTCCCAATAACTTTTCCTTCCAGTTTAAGAGATTCAATACCCAATAAATGTCAGCTTTGCTATGGCAATGAACAAGTCGCAAGTTCAGAGTGACTCTACATAAAGTAGGGGTGGACATGACAACTGGATGCTTGTTGCTTGGACAGCTTTATGTAGCCTGAGTCAGTACAAGCAGAGATCTTTATATTTGCACTCAAAGCAATAGAGCTGAAACATCAAATGTTGGGCCAGATGTACCAAGCCTTGAAAAGTGATAAATATCACGGTGATAAAGTACCAGCCAATTGGCTCCTAACTGTCATTTTCCAAACACAGCCAGTGACATGGTAGTTAGGAGCTGATTGGCTGGCAGTTTATCACTGTGAAATTTATCACTTTTCAGGCTTAGTACATCTCCCCCGTTATATCCAAGCAGGCTTTACAGTAACATTGGGATAGTAACAGCCACTGTATATGGCGGACTATCCGCACAATGATCCGGTCAGATGGAAGGTGCTATAAATAACCTGATGGTACCTGAGTAATGTAAATTAAGTAATTGGGTGCTGGTGATCCGCGTAATGTCCGAGATAGAGTAACTAGTGATGTCCATTGAAGGAGTAAATGTTGCAGTAGCCTGGGGTTACTCAGCTGACCATTGTTCAGCACAGCAGCAGATCAGAGAAGCTGACAGTGGGCATCTATTTGCACAAGACTGCTCCTGGAGCATTGGAATATTATTGTGCAGCCGCTGCATACAAAGTCAGACCTATAAGCAGTAAAAGATATGAACATGACAAAATACATTTACATACTGTACATATTGTCAGCCAAATCCATATCACACTGCGTCCAGTTGTACATTACTGGTATATGCGCCATATTTACATCATGTGCATACTTATCTTCCACCACAGCATGGGTATAGTATAGAAATATGGCTTGAAAATGTTACTAGTGAATGTCACATTACACATATTTGCACATGGTAAAGCAATGCAATGAAGTGTTATACAGGTATACACAACATAATATCTTAACAGAAATACATATGAAACGGTATTTTCCATAGACAATATACTTAAATACAAAACATCTGTTGTTTTTATATAATATAGCAGTCGCTCTAATGAATAAAGTACTACCAGCGAGAGGCCCATTCCTCATCTGTCAATCAGAGGTGATTAGTTATTGCTGCTGATCATCATTACACTAGTCATCCAGTACCTGCAAGGAATGCAACCCTGACATTTGTATTGTCTAGCTCTAGCTCCATTGACAACACACGAACACCACCATTGCTTCTGGCCTATGCTTTCTTACCCCTACCCTCCTAAATTCTGTCTCTACAAGCGCTAAGAGTAGAAATGTAAGGAATGACAAAATTAGAATACAGACATAATGTGTATTTTAATCAGGCCACAGTTGTACATCCAACGGTACATGAGCCCTATTACACATAAATGTGATTATGATTGTACAAAATATTGGTTATGTCACTTGGCAGTCCCCACATTTAAGAGTAGGGCATAGTATAGTTTTGCAAAAGCGTAACTGAGTTGCACTTCAAAAATAAATTATATAGCAGATATCTAATGCATTTGAAATATAAAACCACTTATAGTATGAACAAAAACAACTTTCAATGAAGAAATGCATCCAAATTCTGTATAATGCCAAAACATAAGGAACTATGTCCTAATCCATTTATTATTGGTCATGTGGGACCACGGTCCAGAGTAATATAAATATTTATGAGCTTCTTATATCAGTATTTAATCTCAGTAGTTTTAGAAATTTAATTAGATTTGCTGTACATGATATAAGCCATTAATACAAGGAAAATAAAATGGTCAAAATGGTAAAATGTATGTTCATTCTCATAGGGAAGAAAGGATTAACATTTGATATTTTTAATTTAAATGTAGAGGCCATGGGTACATGAGAATTTCCCACAGTTTAAATATATTTATGCAACTGAGTATATATTACTGTGTATTTTATTAGTTTGAGTTCTAAAAGATCTATTGTGCTGGAAAAGCTTTCTCTGCATAAGGCACTTTACACCATATTTTAAAACAAATTGCTGGCCACTAGCTGCCATTGCCTTATTGTGGTCAACCTCAAACTAGACATGGCTACTAGAGATGTTTGAATATTTCAAAACATTTTGAAGGTCCCAAACTTCAGTATACTGTATATTCCAATTTGAACTGCAGGTTAGAAACATAGCTTTCAAAGTTTGTCATTTGCCATCAAGATTCACCACTGGCATTAAAATACACATTTTTTATTGTTGTCACTATTTTAAAACACTATTTAAATCATTTTTTGGAGAATAAAAGTTTGTTACCTATACTTCAAATACTTTCTTGTTAAAAATTCGATGATCACCATTCATGTTCAAGATTCGCTGTTTGAATTTAAGCAAAGCAAAATAATTAAGAACTTGGTTGATGTAGGACTAGACTAGACCCAATCAGGGCTAGGAAGCACAATATGCACTTGGGTCAAAAACTGGTTAGATAATAGGGAGCAGCGCGTTGTGGTTAATGGATCTTTTTCAACTTGGACTGAAGTGCTAAGTGGTGTGCCGCAAGGCTCAGTATTAGGAACGCTATTGTTCAATATTTTCATTAACGACCTAACAGAAGGTCTAGAGAGCATGGTGTCAATTTTTGCAGATGATACCAAATTGTGTAAGGCTATAAATACAGAGGAGGATGCAGAGTCTCTTCAGAACGACTTAGTTAAATTAGAAGCATGGGCAGCCAAATGGAGAATGCGCTTCAACACAGACAAGTGTAAGGTAATGCACTGTGGTAACAAGAACATAAATTACACCTACCTACTAAATGGGGTAAAATTAGGGGATTCTGTACTGGAAAAGGACTTAGGTGTCCTCATAGATAGCAAACTAAGCAGTAGTACCCAAAGCAGGACTGCAGCAAAGAAGGCTAATAAGATATTAGCATGCATAAAACGGGATATTGATGCTAGGGACAAGAGTATTATACTCCCGTTATATAAATCACTAGTGAGGCCACACCTTGAATACTGTGTACAATTCTGGGCACCGTACTACAAAAATTATATCCTGGAGCTAGAAAAGGTTCAGAGGAGGGCGACCAAACTAATTAAGGATATGGAGACGCTGGAATACAAGGAAAAGCTTGAAAGACTAGGCATGTTTACATTGGAAAAGCGGATACTAAGAGGAGATATGATCAACATCTACAAATATATAAGGGGACAATACACAGAGCTTGCGCGGGACCTGTTTTTGGTTAGATCAACACAAAGGACTCATGGACACTCGCTCAGATTAGAGGAGAGGAGATTCCGCACAATGGCCCTCATTCCGAGTTGTTCGCTCGGTAAAAATCTTTGCATCGCAGCGATTTTCCGCTTTATGCGCATGCGCAATGTCCGCACTGCGACTGCGCCAAGTAAATTTGCTATGCAGTTAGGAATTTTACTCACGGCTTTTTCATCGTTCTGGCGATCGTAATGTGATTGACAGGAAATGGGTGTTACTGGGCGGAAACAGGCCGTTTTATGGGCGTGTGGGAAAAAACGCTACCGTTTCCGGAAAAAACGCAGGAGTGGCCGGAGAAACGGGGGAGTGTCTGGGCGAACGCTGGGTGTGTTTGTGACGTCAAACCAGGAACGACAAGCAGTGAAATGATCGCAGATGCCGAGTAAGTCTGAAGCTACTCAGAAACTGCTACGAGGTGTGTAATCGCAATATTGTGAATACATCGTTCGCAATTTTAAGATGCTAAGATTCACTCCCAGTAGGCGGCGGCTTAGCATGAGCAAATCTGCTAAAATTCACTTGCGAGCGAACAACTCGGAATGAGGGCCAATATGGCGTAAAGGCTTTTTCACGGTAAGGACAATACGTGTTTGGAATTCCCTGCCTGAGGGAGTTGTAATGGCGGAATCTGTCAACACCTTTAAGAATGTGTTCGATAAATTCCTAATGGATAAGGATATCCAGGGGTATGGTGCATAGTCATGCATTATAGTTACTATAAATAGGGATAAAATGCAACGGCTGACAGCAGCATCAGTCAGAAATTTTAGTCAAATCATCATGCATAGGAGACCACAAATAGGTTGAACTCGATGGACAATTGACTTTTTTCAACCTCAGATACTATGTTACTATGTTACTATGTTACTATGTTACTATGTAATATGCATCAGCATCGGTAAAATGTTTGAACACTGTCAAATAATCTTGAACATATGCAAATTTCCTGATTTTGTTTATAATGGTTCTAAAATTTGAGATCTTCCACAATATTTAATAAATGTAGAATGTTTAAAACTGCCAGTTCAAGCAACTGTAATAACCACTCTAAATAAAATTAATTGATGCATTGAGCAACTATAAGCAGAGAGAGTATTTTCTGCAAGTTTCTTAACTTATTAGCAGTAAAAGCCCAAATCCAAACAATAAATAATTGAAAAAAAACATTTAAGTTAACATTAAGATATTGAACTCCTCATAAAGCCCTTTATATGTTTTTTCAACAGATTATAACTTTTTTCTTGTACTATAAAAGAGAAGTCATTGCACACAGATGCTCAGATATTTCTCTTCTTTATTGTTATTGTAAATTCTAGCATGTCCTAGGCAAGCAAATTGAGTAAGGTCATTATGTTAATGTCTGCAAAACAAGAAAGACCAACATTAAACAAAGTTGGTACAATTACTGGTTGAATTAAATTGCTCACACTATGATTGATCATTCACATCAAATTGTAGTAATTACTGATTTCACTAATGATAAGGCTACCTAATAAATCTCTAGGCCTGCTTATTCAGAACTTCATGTGATTTTCAAATGCTGACTGCCGAGTAAGTGCCATAAGCAAATCCCAAGAGAGCCCAGTGCATTTCTGTACCAGTCACTGTTAGTAGGTCACTTATACTTGACAGTTAGGGGGTGGATTGTACATGTTAAGTATCACTTTGAATCATTTAACCTTTTTATACCTTGTGCTGCTAAGAAGAACATTGGCAAGATCAAATATGGACCATGGTCTTAAATAGAAAAAAAATACTTAAATAGAAAAAATATATGTAAATTCTCTGTGGTATACAGGGGTGTCTAAATGTATTAGGATTCCATTATATTATACTTGCTAATAAGAAAAACAGCTGTAATGCAATCTGTACCTGGCAAGCTCCTTGGTTTGTCACGGCGACTGCAATTTTAATTTTAAGCTCCATTAAATTAATCACCTTGTTCTAATATTGCTTCATTTTTGGGAAG